>NW_027554237.1:0-44542 GCF_045843805.1 Urocitellus parryii
TACACCAATCCCCCACTTGGCTCACCAAATTTCGTTCTTCTATGTTAAACCGTTCCTTTGCAGTAACCCTTTTCATGTTTAGGTTTCACTCTGTTTTCTCCTATATAGATACATGTATTTGGAACTCTAAATCAACAAGGTTTGTACTAGCTCTTTGAAACGTGGCACAATAATGTAGTTCCAAGTTGTATCGCTATGGTTTGTGTCCTATTGAAGTAGCCCCAACCAGAGACTGACGAGTATCACTTTCATTGAAAGGGGTTGCCAAGCTTCCAAAAATCTACCAGTTTCCTGAAATCTCAGCGAACATTTTTGGACCCAATCTTGATGATACTTGCAGGTAATGATGAGTACACCAATCCCACTTGGCTCACCAAATTTCGTTCTTCTAGGTTAAACCTTTCCTTTGCAGGAACCGTTTTCATGTTTAGGTTTCACTCTGTTTTCTCCTATATGGATACATGTAGTTGGAACTCTAAAATAAACACGGTATGTGCTAGCTCTTTGAAACTTGGCACAATAATGTAGTTCCAAGTTCTATTGCTATGGTTTGTGTTTTATTGAAGTAGCCCCAAGCAGAGACTGACGAGCATCACTTTCATTGAAAGGGGTTGCCAAGCTTCCAAAAAACTACGAGTTTCCTGAAATCTCAGCAAACATTTTTTCTCCCAATCTTGATGATACTTGCAGGTAATGATCAGTACACCAATCCCACTTGGCTCACCAAATTTCGTTCTTCTAGTTTAAACCGTTCCTTTGCAGTAACCGTTTTCCATGTTTAGGTTTCACTCTGTTTTCTCCTATATGGATAAATGTAGTTGGAACTCTAAATCAAACACGGTTTGTGCTAGCTCTTTGAAACTTGGCACAGTAATGTAGTTCCAACTTCTATCGCTATGGTTTGTGTCCTATGGAAGTAGCCCCAAGCAGAGACTGACGAGAATCACTTGCATTGAAAGGGGTTGCCAAGCTTCCAAATACTACGAGTTTCCTGAAATCTCAGCAAACAATTTTCAACCCAATCTTGATGATACATACAGGTAATGATCAGTACACCAATCCCACTTGGCTCACGAAATTTCGTTCTTCTAGGTTAAACCGTTGTTTGCAGTAACCGTTTTGATGTTTAGGTTTCACTCTGTTTTCTCCTATATGGTTACATGTATTTGGAACTCTAAATCAAACACAGTTTGTGTTAGCTCTTTGAAACGTGGCACAATAATGTAGTTCCAAGTTGTATCGTTATGGTTTGTGTCTTATGGAAGTAGCCCCAAGCAGAGACTGACGAGAATCACTTTTATTGAAAGGGGTTGCCAAGCTTCCAAAAAAGTACGAGTTTCCTGAAATGTCAGCAAACATTTTTGCACCCAATCTTGATGATACTTGCAGGTAATGATCAGTACACCAATCCCACTTGGCTCACCAAATTTCGTTCTTCTAGGTTAAACCGTTCCTTTGCAGTAACCGTTTCCATGTTTAGGTTTCACTCTGTTTTCTCCTATATGGTTACATGTAGTTGGAACTCAAAATCAAACACGGTTTGTGCTAGCTCTTGAAACTTGGCACAATAATGTAGTTCCATGTTCTATCCCTATGGTTTGTGTTATGGAAGTAGCCCCAAGCAGAAACTGAGGAGAATCCTTTTCATTGAATGGGGTTGCCAAGCTTCCAAAAAACTACGAGTTTCCTGAAATCTCAGCAAACATTTTTTCACCCAATCTTGATGATACTGGCAGGTAATGATAAGTACACCAATCCCACTTGGATCACCCAATTTCGTTCTTCTAGGTTAAAAGGCTCCTTTGCAGGAACCGTGTGCATGTTTCGGTTTCACTCTGTTTTCTCCTTTATGGATACATGTAGTTGGAACTCTAAATCAAACACGGCTTGTGCTAGCTCTTTGAAACTTGGCACAATAATGTAGTTCCAAGTTCTATCGCTATAGTTTATGTCCTATTCAAGTAGCCCCAAGCCGAGACTGAGATGAGTCACTTTCATTGAAAGGGGTTGCCAAGCTTCCAAAAAACAAGAGTTTCCGGAAATCTCAGCAAACATTTTTTCACCCAATCTTGATGATACTTGCAGGTAATGATCAGTACACCAATCCAACTTGGCTCACCAAATTTCGTTCTTCTAGGTTAAACCGTTCCTTTGCAGTAACCGTTTTCATGTTTAGGTTTCACTCTGTTTTCTCCTGTATGGATACATGTAGTTGGAACTCTAAATCAAACACGGTTTGTGCTAGCTCCTTGAAACTTGGCCCAATAATGTAGTTCCAAGTTCTATCGCTACGGTTTGTGTCCTACTGAAGTAGCCCCAAGCAGAGACTGAGGAGTATCACTTTCATTGAAAGGGGTTGCCAAGCTTTCAAAAAACTACGAGTTTCCTGAAATCTCAGCAAACATTTTTTCACCCAATCTTGATGATACTGGCAGGTACTGATCAGTACACCAATCCCCCACTTGGCTCACCAAATTTCGTTCTTCTACGTTAAACCGTTCCTTTGCAGTAACCCTTTTCATGTTTAGGTTTCACTCTGTTTTCTCCTATATGGATACATGTATTTGGAACTCTAAATCAACAAGGTTTGTACTAGCTCTTTGAAACGTGGCACAATAATGTAGTTCCAAGTTGTATCGCTATGGTTTGTGTCCTATTGAAGTAGCCCCAACCAGAGACTGACGAGTATCACTTTCATTGAAAGGGGTTGCCAAGCTTCCAAAAATCTACCAGTTTCCTGAAATCTCAGCGAACATTTTTGGACCCAATCTTGATGATACTTGCAGGTAATGATGAGTACACCAATCCCACTTGGCTCACCAAATTTCGTTCTTCTAGGTTAAACCTTTCCTTTGCAGGAACCGTTTTCATGTTTAGGTTTCACTCTGTTTTCTCCTATATGGATACATGTAGTTGGAACTCTAAAATAAACACGGTATGTGCTAGCTCTTTGAAACTTGGCACAATAATGTAGTTCCAAGTTCTATTGCTATGGTTTGTGTTTTATTGAAGTAGCCCCAAGCAGAGACTGACGAGCATCACTTTCATTGAAAGGGGTTGCCAAGCTTCCAAAAAACTACGAGTTTCCTGAAATCTCAGCAAACATTTTTTCTCCCAATCTTGATGATACTTGCAGGTAATGATCAGTACACCAATCCCACTTGGCTCACCAAATTTCGTTCTTCTAGTTTAAACCGTTCCTTTGCAGTAACCGTTTTCATGTTTAGGTTTCACTCTGTTTTCTCCTATATGGATAAATGTAGTTGGAACTCTAAATCAAACACGGTTTGTGCTAGCTCTTTGAAACTTGGCACAGTAATGTAGTTCCAACTTCTATCGCTATGGTTTGTGTCCTATGGAAGTAGCCCCAAGCAGAGACTGACGAGAATCACTTGCATTGAAAGGGGTTGCCAAGCTTCCAAATACTACGAGTTTCCTGAAATCTCAGCAAACAATTTTCAACCCAATCTTGATGATACATACAGGTAATGATCAGTACACCAATCCCACTTGGCTCACGAAATTTCGTTCTTCTAGGTTAAACCGTTGTTTGCAGTAACCGTTTTGATGTTTAGGTTTCACTCTGTTTTCTCCTATATGGTTACATGTATTTGGAACTCTAAATCAAACACAGTTTGTGTTAGCTCTTTGAAACGTGGCACAATAATGTAGTTCCAAGTTGTATCGTTATGGTTTGTGTCTTATGGAAGTAGCCCCAAGCAGAGACTGACGAGAATCACTTTTATTGAAAGGGGTTGCCAAGCTTCCAAAAAAGTACGAGTTTCCTGAAATGTCAGCAAACATTTTTGCACCCAATCTTGATGATACTTGCAGGTAATGATCAGTACACCAATCCCACTTGGCTCACCAAATTTCGTTCTTCTAGGTTAAACCGTTCCTTTGCAGTAACCGTTTCCATGTTTAGGTTTCACTCTGTTTTCTCCTATATGGTTACATGTAGTTGGAACTCAAAATCAAACACGGTTTGTGCTAGCTCTTGAAACTTGGCACAATAATGTAGTTCCATGTTCTATCCCTATGGTTTGTGTTATGGAAGTAGCCCCAAGCAGAAACTGAGGAGAATCCTTTTCATTGAATGGGGTTGCCAAGCTTCCAAAAAACTACGAGTTTCCTGAAATCTCAGCAAACATTTTTTCACCCAATCTTGATGATACTGGCAGGTAATGATAAGTACACCAATCCCACTTGGATCACCCAATTTCGTTCTTCTAGGTTAAAAGGCTCCTTTGCAGGAACCGTGTGCATGTTTCGGTTTCACTCTGTTTTCTCCTTTATGGATACATGTAGTTGGAACTCTAAATCAAACACGGCTTGTGCTAGCTCTTTGAAACTTGGCACAATAATGTAGTTCCAAGTTCTATCGCTATAGTTTATGTCCTATTCAAGTAGCCCCCAAGCCGAGACTGAGATGAGTCACTTTCATTGAAAGGGGTTGCCAAGCTTCCAAAAAACAAGAGTTTCCGGAAATCTCAGCAAACATTTTTTCACCCAATCTTGATGATACTTGCAGGTAATGATCAGTACACCAATCCAACTTGGCTCACCAAATTTCGTTCTTCTAGGTTAAACCGTTCCTTTGCAGTAACCGTTTTCATGTTTAGGTTTCACTCTGTTTTCTCCTGTATGGATACATGTAGTTGGAACTCTAAATCAAACACGGTTTGTGCTAGCTCCTTGAAACTTGGCCCAATAATGTAGTTCCAAGTTCTATCGCTACGGTTTGTGTCCTACTGAAGTAGCCCCAAGCAGAGACTGAGGAGTATCACTTTCATTGAAAGGGGTTGCCAAGCTTCCAAAAAACTACGAGTTTCCTGAAATCTCAGCAAACATTTTTTCACCCAATCTTGATGATACTGGCAGGTACTGATCAGTACACCAATCCCCCACTTGGCTCACCAAATTTCGTTCTTCTACGTTAAACCGTTCCTTTGCAGTAACCCTTTTCATGTTTAGGTTTCACTCTGTTTTCTCCTATATGGATACATGTATTTGGAACTCTAAATCAACAAAGTTTGTACTAGCTCTTTGAAACGTGGCACAATAATGTAGTTCCAAGTTGTATCGCTATGGTTTGTGTCCTATTGAAGTAGCCCCAACCAGAGACTGACGAGTATCACTTTCATTGAAAGGGGTTGCCAAGCTTCCAAAAATCTACCAGTTTCCTGAAATCTCAGCGAACATTTTTGGACCCAATCTTGATGATACTTGCAGGTAATGATGAGTACACCAATCCCACTTGGCTCACCAAATTTCGTTCTTCTAGGTTAAACCTTTCCTTTGCAGGAACCGTTTTCATGTTTAGGTTTCACTCTGTTTTCTCCTATATGGATACATGTAGTTGGAACTCTAAAATAAACACGGTATGTGCTAGCTCTTTGAAACTTGGCACAATAATGTAGTTCCAAGTTCTATTGCTATGGTTTGTGTTTTATTGAAGTAGCCCCAAGCAGAGACTGACGAGCATCACTTTCATTGAAAGGGGTTGCCAAGCTTCCAAAAAACTACGAGTTTCCTGAAATCTCAGCAAACATTTTTTCTCCCAATCTTGATGATACTTGCAGGTAATGATCAGTACACCAATCCCACTTGGCTCACCAAATTTCGTTCTTCTAGTTTAAACCGTTCCTTTGCAGTAACCGTTTTCATGTTTAGGTTTCACTCTGTTTTCTCCTATATGGATAAATGTAGTTGGAACTCTAAATCAAACACGGTTTGTGCTAGCTCTTTGAAACTTGGCACAGTAATGTAGTTCCAACTTCTATCGCTATGGTTTGTGTCCTATGGAAGTAGCCCCAAGCAGAGACTGACGAGAATCACTTGCATTGAAAGGGGTTGCCAAGCTTCCAAATACTACGAGTTTCCTGAAATCTCAGCAAACAATTTTCAACCCAATCTTGATGATACATACAGGTAATGATCAGTACACCAATCCCACTTGGCTCACGAAATTTCGTTCTTCTAGGTTAAACCGTTGTTTGCAGTAACCGTTTTGATGTTTAGGTTTCACTCTGTTTTCTCCTATATGGTTACATGTATTTGGAACTCTAAATCAAACACAGTTTGTGTTAGCTCTTTGAAACGTGGCACAATAATGTAGTTCCAAGTTGTATCGTTATGGTTTGTGTCTTATGGAAGTAGCCCCAAGCAGAGACTGACGAGAATCACTTTTATTGAAAGGGGTTGCCAAGCTTCCAAAAAAGTACGAGTTTCCTGAAATGTCAGCAAACATTTTTGCACCCAATCTTGATGATACTTGCAGGTAATGATCAGTACACCAATCCCACTTGGCTCACCAAATTTCGTTCTTCTAGGTTAAACCGTTCCTTTGCAGTAACCGTTTCCATGTTTAGGTTTCACTCTGTTTTCTCCTATATGGTTACATGTAGTTGGAACTCAAAATCAAACACGGTTTGTGCTAGCTCTTGAAACTTGGCACAATAATGTAGTTCCATGTTCTATCCCTATGGTTTGTGTTATGGAAGTAGCCCCAAGCAGAAACTGAGGAGAATCCTTTTCATTGAATGGGGTTGCCAAGCTTCCAAAAAACTACGAGTTTCCTGAAATCTCAGCAAACATTTTTTCACCCAATCTTGATGATACTGGCAGGTAATGATAAGTACACCAATCCCACTTGGATCACCCAATTTCGTTCTTCTAGGTTAAAAGGCTCCTTTGCAGGAACCGTGTGCATGTTTCGGTTTCACTCTGTTTTCTCCTTTATGGATACATGTAGTTGGAACTCTAAATCAAACACGGCTTGTGCTAGCTCTTTGAAACTTGGCACAATAATGTAGTTCCAAGTTCTATCGCTATAGTTTATGTCCTATTCAAGTAGCCCCAAGCCGAGACTGAGATGAGTCACTTTCATTGAAAGGGGTTGCCAAGCTTCCAAAAAACAAGAGTTTCCGGAAATCTCAGCAAACATTTTTTCACCCAATCTTGATGATACTTGCAGGTAATGATCAGTACACCAATCCAACTTGGCTCACCAAATTTCGTTCTTCTAGGTTAAACCGTTCCTTTGCAGTAACCGTTTTCATGTTTAGGTTTCACTCTGTTTTCTCCTGTATGGATACATGTAGTTGGAACTCTAAATCAAACACGGTTTGTGCTAGCTCCTTGAAACTTGGCCCAATAATGTAGTTCCAAGTTCTATCGCTACGGTTTGTGTCCTACTGAAGTAGCCCCAAGCAGAGACTGAGGAGTATCACTTTCATTGAAAGGGGTTGCCAAGCTTCCAAAAAACTACGAGTTTCCTGAAATCTCAGCAAACATTTTTTCACCCAATCTTGATGATACTGGCAGGTACTGATCAGTACACCAATCCCCCACTTGGCTCACCAAATTTCGTTCTTCTACGTTAAACCGTTCCTTTGCAGTAACCCTTTTCATGTTTAGGTTTCACTCTGTTTTCTCCTATATGGATACATGTATTTGGAACTCTAAATCAACAAGGTTTGTACTAGCTCTTTGAAACGTGGCACAATAATGTAGTTCCAAGTTGTATCGCTATGGTTTGTGTCCTATTGAAGTAGCCCCAACCAGAGACTGACGAGTATCACTTTCATTGAAAGGGGTTGCCAAGCTTCCAAAAATCTACCAGTTTCCTGAAATCTCAGCGAACATTTTTGGACCCAATCTTGATGATACTTGCAGGTAATGATGAGTACACCAATCCCACTTGGCTCACCAAATTTCGTTCTTCTAGGTTAAACCTTTCCTTTGCAGGAACCGTTTTCATGTTTAGGTTTCACTCTGTTTTCTCCTATATGGATACATGTAGTTGGAACTCTAAAATAAACACGGTATGTGCTAGCTCTTTGAAACTTGGCACAATAATGTAGTTCCAAGTTCTATTGCTATGGTTTGTGTTTTATTGAAGTAGCCCCAAGCAGAGACTGACGAGCATCACTTTCATTGAAAGGGGTTGCCAAGCTTCCAAAAAACTACGAGTTTCCTGAAATCTCAGCAAACATTTTTTCTCCCAATCTTGATGATACTTGCAGGTAATGATCAGTACACCAATGCCACTTGGCTCACCAAATTTCGTTCTTCTAGTTTAAACCGTTCCTTTGCAGTAACCGTTTTCATGTTTAGGTTTCACTCTGTTTTCTCCTATATGGATAAATGTAGTTGGAACTCTAAATCAAACACGGTTTGTGCTAGCTCTTTGAAACTTGGCACAGTAATGTAGTTCCAACTTCTATCGCTATGGTTTGTGTCCTATGGAAGTAGCCCCAAGCAGAGACTGACGAGAATCACTTGCATTGAAAGGGGTTGCCAAGCTTCCAAATACTACGAGTTTCCTGAAATCTCAGCAAACAATTTTCAACCCAATCTTGATGATACATACAGGTAATGATCAGTACACCAATCCCACTTGGCTCACGAAATTTCGTTCTTCTAGGTTAAACCGTTGTTTGCAGTAACCGTTTTGATGTTTAGGTTTCACTCTGTTTTCTCCTATATGGTTACATGTATTTGGAACTCTAAATCAAACACAGTTTGTGTTAGCTCTTTGAAACGTGGCACAATAATGTAGTTCCAAGTTGTATCGTTATGGTTTGTGTCTTATGGAAGTAGCCCCAAGCAGAGACTGACGAGAATCACTTTTATTGAAAGGGGTTGCCAAGCTTCCAAAAAAGTACGAGTTTCCTGAAATGTCAGCAAACATTTTTGCACCCAATCTTGATGATACTTGCAGGTAATGATCAGTACACCAATCCCACTTGGCTCACCAAATTTCGTTCTTCTAGGTTAAACCGTTCCTTTGCAGTAACCGTTTCCATGTTTAGGTTTCACTCTGTTTTCTCCTATATGCTTACATGTAGTTGGAACTCTAAATCAAACACGGTTTGTGCTAGCTCTTGAAACTTGGCACAATAATGTAGTTCCATGTTCTATCCCTATGGTTTGTGTTATGGAAGTAGCCCCAAGCAGAAACTGAGGAGAATCCTTTTCATTGAATGGGGTTGCCAAGCTTCCAAAAAACTACGAGTTTCCTGAAATCTCAGCAAACATTTTTTCACCCAATCTTGATGATACTGGCAGGTAATGATAAGTACACCAATCCCACTTGGATCACCCAATTTCGTTCTTCTAGGTTAAAAGGCTCCTTTGCAGGAACCGTGTGCATGTTTCGGTTTCACTCTGTTTTCTCCTTTATGGATACATGTAGTTGGAACTCTAAATCAAACACGGTTTGTGCTGGCTCTTTGAAACTTGGCACAATAATGTAGTTCCAAGTTCTATCGCTATAGTTTATGTCCTATTCAAGTAGCCCCAAGCCGAGACTGAGATGAGTCACTTTCATTGAAAGGGGTTGCCAAGCTTCCAAAAAACAAGAGTTTCCGGAAATCTCAGCAAACATTTTTTCACCCAATCTTGATGATACTTGCAGGTAATGATCAGTACACCAATCCAACTTGGCTCACCAAATTTCGTTCTTCTAGGTTAAACCGTTCCTTTGCAGTCACCGTTTTCATGTTTAGGTTTCACTCTGTTTTCTCTTATATGGATACATGTAGTTAGACCTCTAAATCAAACACGGTTTGTGCTAGCTCTTTCAAACTTGGCACAATAATGTAGTTCCAAGTTCTATCGTTATGGTTTGTGTCCTACTGAAGTAGCCCCAAGGAGAGACTGAAGAGAATGACTTGCATTGAAAGGGGTTGCAAAGCTTCCAAAAAACTACGAGTTTCCTGAAATCTCAGCAAACATTTTTTAACCCAATCTTGATGATACTGGCAGGTAAAGATCAGTACACCAATCCCACTTGGCTCACCAAATTTCGTTCTTCTAGTTTAAACCGTTCCTTTCCAGGAACCGTTTTCATGTTTAGTTTTCAGTCTGTTTTCTCCTATTTGGATACATGTAGTTTAAACTCTAAATCAAACAGGGTTTGTGCTAGCTCTTTCAAACTAGGCACAATAATGTAGTTCCAAGTTCTTCGCTATGGTTTGTGTCCTATGGAAGTTGCCCCAAGCAGAGAGTGACGAGAATCACTTTCATTGAAAGGGGTTGCCAAGCTTCCAAACAACTACCAGTTACCTGAAATCTCAGCGAACACTTTTGCACCCAATCTTGATGATACTTGCAGGTAATGATCAGTACAAGAGTCCCACTTGGCTCACCAAATTTCGTTCTTCTATGTTAAACCGTTCCTTTGCAGTAACCGTTTTCATGTTTCGGTTTCACTCTGTTTTCTCCTGTATGGATACATGTAGTTGGAACTCTAAATCAAACACGGTTTGTGCTAGCTCTTTGAAACATGGAACAATAATGTAGTTCCAAGTTCTATCGCTATGGTTTGTGTCATTCTGAAGTAGCCCCAAGCAGAGAATGTCGAGAATCACTTGCATTGAAAGGGGTTGCCAATCTTCTAAAAAACTACGAGTTTCCTGAAATCTCAGCAAATATTTTTTCACCCAATCTTGATGATACTTGCAGGTAATGATCAGTACACCAATCCCACTTGGCTCACCAAATTTTGTTCTTCTAGGTTAAACCATTCCTTTGCAGTAACCGTTTTCATGTTTAGGTTTCACTCTGTTTTCTCCTATTTGGATACATGTAGTTGGAACTCTAAATCAAACACGGTTTGTGCTAGCTCTTTCAAACTTGGCAAAATAATGTAGTTCCAAGTTCTATCTCTATGGTGTGTCCTATGGAAGTTGCCCCAAGCAGAGACTGTCGAGAATCACTTTCATTGAAAGGGGTTGCCAAGCTTCCAAAAAACTACGAGTTTCCTGAAATCTCAGCGAATATTTTTGCACCCAATCTTGATGATACTTGCAGGTAATGATGAGTACACCAATCCCACTTGGCTCACCAAATTTCGTTCTTCTAGGTTAAACGGTTCCTTTGCAGTAACCGTTTTCATGTTTAGGTTTCACTCTGTTTTCTCCTATATGGATACATGTAGTTGGAACTCTAAATCAAACACGGTTTGTGCTAGCTCTTTGAAACTTGGCACAATAATGTAGTTCCAAGTTCTATCGCTACGGTTTGTGTCCTACTGAAGTAGCCCCAAGCAGAGACTGAGGAGAATCACTGGCACTGAAAGGGGTTGCCAAGCTTCAAAAAAAATACGAGTTTCCTGAAATCTCAGCAAACATTTTTGCACCCAATCTTGATGATACTGGCAGGTAATGATCAGTACACCAATCCCACTTGGCTCACCAAATTTCGTTCTTCTAGGTTAAACCGTTCCTTTGCAGTAACCGTTTTCATGTTTAGGTTTCACTCTGTTTTCTCCTATATGGATACATGTAGTTAGAACTCTAAATCAAACACGGTTTGTGCTAGCTCTTTGAAACTTGGCACAATAATGTAGTTCCAAGTTGTATCGCTATGGTTTGTGTCCTATTGAAGTAGCCCCAAGCAGAGACTGTCGAGCATCACTTTCATTGAAAGGGGTTCCCAAGCTTCAAAAAAAATACGAGTTTCCGGAAATCTCAGCAAACATTTTTTCAACCAATCTTGATGATACTTGCAGATAATGATCAGTACACCAATCCCACTTGGCTCACCAAATTTCGTTCTTCTAGGTTAAACCGTTCCTTTGCAGTAACCGTTTTCATTTTTAGGTTCACTCTGTTTTCTCCTATATGGATACATGTAGTTGGAACTCTAAATCAAACACGGTTTGTGCTAGCTCTTTGAAACTTGGCACAATAATGTAGTTTCAAGTTCTATCGCTATGGTTTGTGTCCTACGGAAGTAGCCCCAAGCAGAGACTGACGAGAATCACTTGCATTGAAAGGGGTTGCCAAGCTTCCAAAAAACTACGAGTTTCCTGAAATCTCAGCAAACATTTTTTCACCAAATCTTGATGATACTGGCAGGTACTGATCAGTACACCAATCCCACTTGGCTCACCAAATTTCGTTCTTCTAGGTTCAACCGTTCCTTTGCAGTAACCGTTTTCATGTTTAGGTTTCACTCTGTTTTCTCCTATATGGATACATGTATTTGGAATTCTAAATCAACACGGTTTGTACTAGCTCTTTGAAACGTGGCACAATAATGTAGTTCCAAGTTGTATCGCTATGGTTTGTGTCCTATTGAAGTAGCCCCAACCAGAGACTGACGAGAATCACTTTCATTGAAAGGGGTTGCCAAGCTTCCAAAAAACTGTGAGTTTCCTGAAATCTCAGCATACATTTTTTCACCCAATCTTGATGATACTTGCAGGTAATGATCAGTACAACAGTCCCACTTGGCTCACCAAATTTCGTTCTTCTAGTTTAAACCGTTCCTTTGCAGTAACCGTTTTCATGTTTAGGTTTCACTCTGTTTTCTCCTATATGGATACATGTAGTTGGAACTCTAAATCAAACATGGTTTGTGCTAGGTCTTTGAAACTTGGCAAAATAATATAGTTCCAAGTTCTTTCGCTATGGTTTGTGTCCTACTTAAGTAGCCCCTAGCAGAGACTGACGAGAATCACTTTCATTGAAAGGGGTTGCCAATCTTCTAAAAAACTACGAGTTTCCTGAAATCTCAGCAAACATTTTTTCACCCAATCTTGATGATACTGCCAGGTAATGATCAGTACACCAATCCCACTTGGCTCACCAAATTTCGTTCTTCTAGGTTAAACCGTTCCTTTGCAGTAACCGTTTTCATGTTTAGTTTTCACTCTGTTTTCTCCTATTTGGATACATGTAGTTGGAACTCTAAATCAAACACGGTTTGTGCTAGCTCTTTGAAACTTGGCACAATAATATAGTTCCAAGTTCTATCGCTACGGTTTGTGTCCTATGGAAGTAGCCTCATGCAGAGACTGACGAGAATCACTTTCATTGAAAGGGGTTGCCAAGCTTCCAAAAAACTACCAGTTTCCTGAAATCTCAGCGAACATTTTTGCACCCAATCTTAATGATACATGCAGGTAATGATTAGTACACCAATCCAACTTTGCTCACCAAATTTCGATCTTCTACGTTAAACCGTTCCTTTCCAGTAACCTTTTTCATGTTTAGGTTTCACTCTGTTTTCTCCTATATGGATACATGTAGTTGGAACTCTAAATCAAACACGGTTTGTGCTAGCCCTTTGAAACTTGTCACAATAATGTAGTTGCAAGTTCTATCGCTATGGTTTGTTTCCTATTGAAGTAGCCCTAAGCCGAGACTGAGAAGAATCACTTTCATTGAAAGGGGTTGCCAAGCTTCCAAAAAACAAGAGTTTCCGGAAATTCCAGCAAACATTTTTTCACCCAATCTTGATGATACTTGAGGTAATGATCAGTACACCAATCCCACTTGGCTCACCAAATTTTGTTCTTCTAGGTTAAACCCTTCCTTTGCAGTCACCGTTTTCAAGTTTAGTTTTCAGTCTGTTTTCTCCTATTTGGATACATGTAGTTTAAACTCTAAATCAAACACGGTTTGTGCTAGCTCTTTCAAACTTGGCACAATAATGTAGTTCCAAGTTTTTCGCTATGGTTTGAGTCCTATGGAAGTTGCCCCAAGCAGAGAGTGACGAGAATCACTTTCATTCAAAGGGGTTGCCAAGCTTCCAAACAACTACCAGTTTCCTGAAATCTCAGCGAACATTTTGCACCCAATCTTGATGATACTTGCAGGTAATGATGAGTACACCAATCCCACTTGGCTCACCAAATTTCGTTATTCTAGGTTAAACCGTTCCTTTGCAGTAACCGTTTTCATGTTTAGTTTTCACTCTTTTTTCTCCTATTTGGATACATGTAGTTGGAACTCTAAATCAAACACGGTTTGTTCTAGCTCTTTCAAACGAGGCACAAAAATGTAGTTCCAAGTTCTATTGCTATGGTTTGTGTCCTATGGAAGTAGCCCCAAGCAGAGAGTGACGAGAATCACTTTCATTGAAAGGGGTTGCCAAGCTTCCAAAAAACTACGAGTTTCCTGAAATCTCAGCAACATTTTTTCACCCAATCCTGATGATAATTGCAGGTAATGATCAGTACACCAATCCCACTTGGCTCACCAAATTTCGTTCTTCTAGGTTAAACCGTTCCTTTGCAGTAACCGTTTTCATGTTTAGGTTTCACTCTGTTTTCTCCTATATGGATACATGTATTTGGAACTCTAAATCAAACACGGTTTGTACTAGCTCTTTGAAACTTGGCACAATAATGTAGTTCCAAGTTCTATCGCTATGGTTTGTGTTCTACTGAAGTAGCCCCAAGCAGAGACTGACGAGAATCACTTTCATTGAAAGGCGTTGCCAAGCTTCCAAAATCTACGAGTTTCCTGAAATCTCAGCAAACATTTTTTCACATAATCTTGATGATACTTGCAGGTAATGATCAGTACACCAATCCCACTTTCTCACCAAATTTCGTTCTTCTAGGTTAAAACCGTTCCTTTGCAGTAACCGTTTTAATGTTTAGATTTCACTCTATTTTCTCTTATATGGATACATGTAGTTGGAACTCTAAATGAAACACGGTTTGTGCTAGCTCTTTGAAACTTGGCACAGTAATGTAGTTCCAAGTTCTATCCCTATGGTTTGTGTTCTACTGAAGTAGCCCCAAGCAGAGATTGACGAGAATCACTTTCATTGAAAGGGGTTGCCAAGCTTCCAAAAAACTACGAGTTTCCTGAAATCTCAGCAAACATTTTTCCACCCAATCTTGATGATACTTTCAGGTAATGATCAGTACACCAATCCCACTTGGCTCACCAAATTTCATTTTCTAGGTTAAACCGTTCCTTTGCAGTAACCGTTTTCATGTTTAGGTTTCACTCTGTTTTCTCTTATATGGATACATGTATTTGGAACTCTAAATCAAACACGGTTTGTGCTAGCTCTTTGAAACTTGGCACAATAATGTAGTTCCAAGTTCTATCGCTATGGTGTGTGTCCTACTGAAGTAGCCCCAAGCAGAGACTGACGAGAATCACTTTCATTGAAAGGGGTTGCCAAGCTTCCAAAAACTATGAGTTTCCTGAAATCTCAGCAAACAATTTTGCACCCAATCTTGATGATACTTGCAGGTAATGATCAGTACACCAATCCCACTTGGCTCACCAAATTTCGTTCTTCTAAGTTAAACCGTTCCTTTGCAGTAACCGTTTTCATGTTTAGGTTTCACTCTGTTTTCTCCTATATGGATACATGTATTTGGAACTCTAAATCAAACACGGTTTGTGATAGCTCTTTGGAACTTGGCACAATAATGTAGTTCCATGTTCTATCGCTATGGTTTGTGTCCTATTGAAGTAGCCCAAGCAGAGACTTACGAGAATCACATTCATTGAAAGGGGTGCCAAGATTCCAAAAAACACGAGTTTCCTGAAATCTCAGCAAATAGTTTTGCACCCAATCTTGATGATACTTGTAGGTAATGACCAGAACAACAGTCCCACTTGGCTCACCAAATTTCGTTCTTCTAGGTTAAACCGTTCCTTTGCAGTAACCGTTTTCATGTTTAGGTTTCACTCTGTTTTCTACTACATGGATACATGTATTTGGAACTCTAAATCAAACACTTTTTGTGCTAGCTATTTGAAACGTGGCACAATAATGTAGTTCCAAGTTGTATCGCTATGGTTTGTGTCCTATTGAAGTATCCCCAAGCAGAGAATGACGAGAATCACTTTCATTGAAAGGGGTTGCCAAGTTTCCAAAAACTACGAGTTTCCGAAATCTCAGCAAACAATTTTGCACCCAATCTTGATGATACATGCAGGTAATGATCAGTACTCCAATCCCACTTGGCTCACCAAATTTCGTTCTTCTAGGTTAAACCGTTCCTTTGCAGTAACCGTTTTCATGTTTAGGTTTCACTCTGTTTTCTCCTATATGGGTACATGTATTTGGAACTCTAAATAAAACACGGTTTGTGCTAGCTCTTTGAAACTTGGCAAAATAATGTAGTTCCAAGTTCTATCGCTATGGTTTGTGTCCTATTGAAGTAGCCCCAAGCAGAGAGTGACGAGAATCACTTGCATTTAAAGGGGTTGCCAAGCTTCCAAAAAACTACGAGTTTCCTGAAATCTCAGCAACATTTTTTCACCCAATCCTGATGATACTGGCAGGTAATGATCAGTACACCAATCCCACTTGGCTCACCAAATTTCGTTCTTCTATGTTAAACCGTTCCTTTGCAGTAACCGTTTTCATGTTTAGGTTTCACTCTGTTTTCTCCTATATGGATACATGTAGATGGAACTCTAAATCAAACACGGTTTGTACTAGCTCTTTGAAACTTGGCACAATAATGTAGTTCCAAGTTCTATCGCTATGGTTTGTGTTCTACTGAAGTAGCCCCAAGCAGAGACTGACGAGAATCACTTGCATTGAAAGGCGTTGCCAAGCTTCCAAAATCTACGAGTTTCCTGAAATCTCAGCAAACATTTTTTCACCAAATCTTGATGATACTTGCAGGTAATGATCAGTACTCCAATCCCACTTTCTCACCAAATTTCGTTCTTCTAGGTTAAACCGTTCCTTTGCAGTAACAATTTTAATGTTTAGGTTTCACTCTATTTTCTCTTATATGGATACATGTATTTGGAACTCTAAATCAAACACGGTTTGTATTAGCTCTTTGAAACTTGGCACAATAATGTAGTTCCAAGTTCTATCCCTATGGTTTGTGTTCTACTGAAGTAGCCCCAAGCAGAGATTGACGAGAATCACTTTCATTGAAAGGCGTTGCCAAGCTTCCAAAAAACTACGAGTTTCCTGAAATCTCAGCAAACATTTTTCCACCCAATCTTGATGATACTTTCAGGTAATGATCAGTACACCAATCACACTTGGCTCACCAAATTTCATTTTCTAGGTTAAACCGTTCCTTTGCAGTAACCGTTTTCATGTTTAGGTTTCACTCTGTTTTCTCTTATATGGTACATGTATTTGGAACTCTAAATCAAACACGGTTTGTGCTAGCTCTTTGAAACTTGGCACAATAATGTAGTTCCAAGTTGTATCGCTATGGTTTGTGTCCTACTGAAGTAGCCCCAAGCAGAGACTGACGAGAATCACTTTCATTGAAAGGGGTTTCCAAGCTTCCAAAAACTATGAGTTTCCTGAAGTCTCAGGAAACAATTTTGCACCCAATCTTGATGATACTTGCAGGTAATGATCAGTACACCAATCCCACTTGGCTCACCAAATTTCGTTCTTCTAAGTTAAACCGTTCCTTTGCAGTAACCGTTTTCATATTTAGGTTTCACTCTGTTTTCTCCTATATGGATACATGTATTTGGAACTCTAAATCAAACACGGTTTGTGCTAGCTCTTTGGAACTTGGCACAATAATGTAGTTCCAAGTTCTATCGCTATGGTTTGTGTCCTATTGAAGTAGCCCAAGCAGAGACTGACGAGAATCAATTTCATTGAAAGGGGTTGCCAAGATTCCAAAAAACACGAGTTTCCTGAAATCTCAGCAAATAGTTTTGCACCCAATCTTGATGATACTTGCAGGTAATGATCAGAACAACAGTCCCACTTGGCTCACCAAATTTCGTTCTTCTAGGTTAAACCGTTCCTTTGCAGTAACCGTTTTCATGTTTAGGTTTCACTCTGTTTTCTACTACATGGATACATGTAGTTGGAACTCTAAATCAAACACTTTTTGTGCTAGCTCTTTGAAACGTGGCACAATAATGTAGTTCCAAGTTGTATCGCTATGGTTTGTGTCCTATTGAAGTAGCCCCAAGCAGAGAATGACGAGAATCACTTTCATTGAAAGGGGTTGCCAAGCTTCCAAAAACTACGAGTTTCCGAAATCTCAGCAAACAATTTTGCACCCAATCTTGATGATACATGCAGGTAATGATCAGTACTCCAGTCCCACTTGGCTCACTAAATTTCGTTCTTCTAGGTTAAACCGTTCCTTTGCAGTAACCGTTTTCATGTTTAGGTTACACTCTGTTTTCTCCTATATGGATACATGTAGTTGGAACTCTAAATCAAACACGGTTTGTGCTAGCTTTTTGAAACTTGGCAAAATAATGTAGTTCCAAGTTCTATCGCTATGGTTTGTGTCCTATTGATGTAGCCCCAAGCAGAGACTGACGAGAATCAATTTCATTGAAAGGGGTTGCCAAGCTTCCAAAATCTACGAGTTTCCTGAAATCTCAGCAAACATTTTTTCAACCAATCTTGATGATACTTGCAGGTAATGATCAGTACAACAATCCCACTTGGCTCACCAAATTTCGTTCTTCTAGTTTAAACTCTTCCTTTGCAGTAACCGTTTTCATGTTTAGGTTTCACTCTGTTTTCTCCTATACGGATACATGTAGTTGGAACTCTAAATCAAACACGTTTTGTGCTAGCTCTTTGAAACTTGGCAAAATAATGTAGTTCTAAGTTCTATCGCTATGGATTGTGTGCTACGGAAGTAGCCCCAAGCAGAAACTGACGAGAATCACTTTCATTGAAAGGGGTTGACAAGCTTCCAAAATCTACGAGTTTCCTGATATCTCAGCAAACATTTTTTCACCAAATCTTGATGATACTTGCAGGTAATGATCAGTACACCAATCCCACTTTGCTCACCAAATTTTGTTCTTCTAGTTTAAACCGTTCCTTTGCAGTAACCGTTTTCATGTTTAGGTTTCACTCCGTTTTCTCTTATATGGATACATGTAGTTGGAACTCTATATCAAACACGGTTTGTGCTAGCTCTTTGAAACTTGGCACAATAATGTAGTTCCAAGTTCTATCGCTATGGTTTGTGTTCTACTGAAGTAGCCCCAAGCAGAGACTGACGAGAATCACTTTCATTGAAAGGGGATGCCAAGCTTCCAAAAAACTACGAGTTTCCGGAAATCTCAGCAAACATTTTTTCACCAAATCTTGATGATACTGGCAGGTAATGATGAGTACACCAATCCCACTTGGCTCACCAAATTTCGTTCCTCTAGGTTAAACCGTTCCTTTGCAGTAACCGTTTTCATGTTTAGGTTTCACTCTGTTTTCTCTTATATGGATACATGTAGTTGGAATTCTAAATCAAACACGGTTTGTGCTAGCTCTTTGAAACTTGGCACAATAATGTAGTTCCAAGTTCTGTCGCTATGGTTTGTGTACTACTGAAGTAGCCACAAGCAGATACTGACGAGAATCACTTGCATTGAAAGGGGTTGCCAAGCTTCCAAAAAACTATGAGTTTCCTGAAATCTCAGCAAACATTTTTTCACCCAATCTTGATGATACTTGCAGGTAATGATCAGTACAACAGTCCCACTTGGCTCACCAAATTTCGTTCTTCTAGGTTAAACCGTTCCTTTGCAGTAACCGTTTTCATGTTAAGGTTTCACTCTGATTTCTCCTATGTGGATACATGTAGTTGGAACTCTAAATCAAACACGGTTTCTGCTAGCTCTTGAAACTTGCCACAATAATGTAGTTCCAAGTTCTATCGGAATGGTTTGTGTCCTACTGAAGTAGCCCCAAGCAGAGACTGATGAGAATCACTTTCATTGAAAGGGGTTGCCAAGCTTCCAAAAAACTACCAGTTTCCTGAAATCTCAGCAAACATTTTTTCACGCAATCTTGATGATACTTGCAGGTAATGATCAGTATAACAGTCCCACTTGGCTCCCCAAATTTCGTTATTCTAGGTTAAACCGTTCCTTTGCAGTAACAGTTTTCATGTTTAGGTTTCACTCTGTTTTCTCTTATATGGATACATGTAGTTGGAACTCTAAATCAAACACGGTTTGTGCTAGCTCTTTGAAAATTGGCACAATAATGTAGTTCCAAGTTCTATCGCTACGTTTTGTATCCTATTGAAGTAGCCCCAAGCAGAGACTGACGAGAATCACTTTAATTTAAAGGGGAAGCCAAGCTTCCAAAAAACTACGATTTTCCTGAAATCTCAGCAAACATTTTTTCACCCAATCTTGATGATACTTGCAGGTAATGATCAGTACACCAATCCCACTTGGCTCACCAAATTTCGTTCTTCTAGGTTAAACTGTTCCTTTGCAGTAACCGTTTTCATGTTTAGGTTTCACTCTGTTTTCTCCTTTATGGATACATGTAGTTGGAATTCTAAATCAAACACGGTTTGTGCTAGCTCTTTGAAACTTGGCACAATAATGTAGTTCCAAGTTCTGTCGCTATGGTTTGTGTACTAATGAAGTAGCCACAAGCAGATACTGACGAGAATCACGTGCATTGAAAGGGGTTGCCAAGCTTCCAAAAAACATTGAGTTTCCTGAAATCTCAGCAAACATTTTTGCACCCAATCTTGATGATACTTGCAGGTAATGATCAGTACAACAGTCCCACTTGGCTCACCAAATTTCGTTCTTCTAGTTTAAACCGTTCCTTTGCAGTAACCTTTTTCATGTTTAGGTTTCACTCTGTTTTCTCCTATATGGATACATGTAGTTGGAACTCTAAATCAAACACGGTTTGTGCTAGCTCTTTGAAACTTGGCACAATAATGTAGTTCCAAGTTCTATCCATATGGTTTGTGTCCTATGGATGTAGCCCCAAGCAGAAACTGACGAGAATCCCTTTCATTGAAAGGGGTTGCCAAGCTTCCAAAAAACTACGAGTTTCCTGAAATCTCAGCAAACATTTTTTAACCTAATCTTGATGATACTGGCAGGTAATGATCAGTACACCAGTCCCACTTGGCTCACCAAATTTCATTCTCCTAGGTGAAACCGTTCCTTTGCAGTATCCGTTTTCATGTTTAGTTTTCACTCTGTTTTCTCCTATTTCGATACATGTAGTTGGAACTCTAAATCAAACACGGTTTGTGCTAGCTCTTTCAAACGTGGCACAATAATGTAGTTCCAAGTTCTATCGCTATGGTTTGTGTCCTATGGAAGTAGCCCCAAGCAGAGAGTGACGAGAATCATTTTCATTGAAATGGGTTGCCAAGCTTCCAAAAAACTACCAGTTTCCTGAAATCTCAGCGATCATTTTTTCACCCAACCTTGATGATACTTGCAGGTAATGATGAGTACACCAATCCCACTTGGCTCACCAAATTTCGTTCTTCTAGGTTAAACTGTTCCTTTGCAGTAACCGTTTTCATGTTTAGGTTTCACTCTGATTTCTCCTATATGGATACATGTAGTTGGAACTCTAAATCAAACACGGTTTCTGCTAGCTCTTTGAAACTTGGCACAATAATGTAGTTCCAAGTTCTATCGGAATGGTTTGTGTCCAGCTGAAGTAGCCCCAAGCAGAGACTGATGAGAATCACTTGCATTGAAAGGGGTTGCCAAGCTTCCAAAAAACTACGAGTTTCCTGAAATCTCAGCAAACATTTTTTCACCCAATCTTGATGATACTTGCAGGTAATGATCAGAACAACAGTCCCACTTGGCTCACCAAATTTCGTTCTTCTAGGTTAAACCGTTCCTTTGCAGTAACCTTTTTCATGTTTAGGTTTCACTCTGTTTTCTCCTACATGGATACATGTATTTGGAACTCTAAATCAAACACTTTTTGTGCTAGCTCTTTGAAACGTGGCACAATAATGTAGTTCCAAGTTGCATCGCTATGGTTTGTGTCCTATTGAAGTAGCCCCAAGCAGAGAATGACGAGAATCACTTTCATTGAAAGGGGTTGCCAAGCTTCCAAAAACTACGAGTTTCCTGAAATCTCAGCAAACAATTTCGCACCCAGTCTTGATGATACAAGCAGGTAATGATCAGTACACCAATCCCACTTGGCTCACCAAATTTCATTCTTCTAGGTTAAACCGTTCCTTTGCAGTAACCGTTTTCATGTTTAGGTTTCACTCTGTTTTCTCCTATATGGATACATGTAGATGGAACTCTAAATCAAACACGGTCTGTACTGGCTCTTTGAAACTTGGCACAATAATGTAGTTCCAAGTTCTATCGCTATGGTTTGTGTCCTATTGAAGTAGCCCCAAGCAGAGACTGACGAGAATCACTTTCATTGAAAGGGGTTGCCAAGCTTCCAAAAAACTACGAGTTTCCTGAAATCTCAGCAAACATTTTTTCACCCAATCTTGATGATACTGGCAGGTAATGATCAGTACACCAATCCCACTTGGCTCACCAAATTTCGTTCTTCTAGGTTAAACCGTTCCTTTGCAGTAACCGTTTTCATGTTTAGGTTTCACTCTGTTTTCTCCTATATGGATACATGTATTTAGAACTCTAAATCAAACACGGTTTGTACTAGCTCTTTGAAACTTGGCACAATAATGTAGTTCCAAGTTCTATCGCTATGGTTTGTGTCCTATTGAAGTAGCCCCAAGCAGAGACTGACGAGAATCACTTTCATTGAAAGCGTAGTCAAGCTTCCAAAATCTACGAGTTTCCTGAATTCTCAGCAAACATTTTTTCACCCAATCTTGATGATACTTGCAGGTAATGATCAGTACACCAATCCCACTTTCTCACCAAATTTCGTTCTTCTAGGTTAAACCGTTCCTTTGCAGTAACCGTTTTCATGTTTAGGTTTCACTCTGTTTTCTCTTATATGGATACATGTAGTTGGAACTCTAAATGAAACACGGTTTGTGCTAGCTCTTTGAAACTTGGCACAATAATGTAGTTCCAAGTTCTATCGCTATGGTTTGTGTCCTATTGAAGTAGTCCCAAGCAGAGACTGAGGAGAATCACTTTCATTGAAAGGGGTTGCCAAGCCTCCAAAATCTACGAGTTTCCTGAAATCTCAGCAAACATTTTTTCACGCAATCTTGATGATACGTCCAGGTAATGATCAGTACACCAATCCCACTTGGCTCACCAAATTTCGTTCTTCTAGGTTAAACCGTTCCTTTGCAGTAACCGTTTTCATGTTTAGGTTTCACTCTGTTTTCTCTTATATGGATACATGTAGTTGGAACTCTAAATCAAACACGGTTTGTGCTAGCTCTTTGAAAATAGGCACAATAATGTAGTTCCAAGTTCTATCGCTACGTTTTGTATCCAATTGAAGTAGCCCCAAGCAGAGACTGACGAGAATCACTTTAATTTAAAGGGAAAGCCAAGCTTCCAAAAAACTACGATTTTCCTGAAATCTCAGCAAACATTTTTTCACCCAATCTTGATGATACTTGCAGGTAATGATCAGTACACCAATCCCACTTGGCTCACCAAATTTCGTTCTTCTAGGTTAAACCGTTCCTTTGCAGTAACCGTTTTCATTCTTAGGTTTCACTCTGTTTTCTCCTTTATGGATACATGTAGTTGGAATTCTAAATCAAACACGGTTTGTGCTAGCTCTTTGAAACTTGGCACAATAATGTAGTTCCAAGTTCTGTTGCTATGGTTTGTGTACTACTGAAGTAGCCACAAGCAGATACTGACGAGAATCACGTGCATTGAAAGGGGTTGCCAAGCTTCCAAAAAACATTGAGTTTCCTGAAATCTCAGCAAACATTTTTGCACCCAATCTTAATGATACTTGCAGGTAATGATCAGTACAACAGTCCCACTTGGCTCACCAAATTTCGTTCTTCTAGTTTAAACCGTTCCTTTGCAGTAACCTTTTTCATGTTTAGGTTTCACTCTGTTTTCTCCTATATGGATACATGTAGTTGGAACTCTAAATCAAACACGGTTTGTGCTAGCTCTTTGAAACTTGGCACAATAATGTAGTTCCAAGTTCTATCCATATGGTTTGTGTCCTATGGAAGTAGCCCCAAGCAGAGCGTGACGAGAATCATTTTCATTGAAATGGGTTGCCAAGCTTCCAAAATCTACGAGTTTCCTGAAATCTCAGCAAACATTTTTTCACCAAATCTTGATGATACTTGCAGGTAATGATCAGTACACCAATCCCACTTGGCTCACCAAATTTTGTTCTTCTAGGTTAAACCGTTCCTTTGCAGTAACCGTTTTCATGTTTAGGTTTCACTCTGTTTTCTCTTATATGGATACATGTATTTGGAACTCTAAATCAATCACGGTTTGTGCTAGCTCTTTGAAACTTGGCACAACAATGTAGTTCCAAGTTCTATCGCTATGGTTTGTGTCCTATTGAAGTAGCCCCAAGCAGAGACTGACGAGAATCACTTTCATTGAAAGGGGATGCCAAGCTTCCAAAAAACTACGAGTTTCCGGAAATCTCAGCAAACATTTTTTCACCAAATCTTGATGATACTTGCAGGTAATGATGAGTACACCAATCCCACTTGGCTCACCAAATTTCGTTCTTCTAGGTTAAACCGTTTCTTTGCAGTAACCGTTTTCATGTTTAGGTTTCACTCTGTTTTCTCCTATATGGATACATGTAGTTGGAATTCTAAATCAAACACGGTTTGTGCTAGCTCTTTGAAACTTGGCACAATAATGTAGTTCCAAGTTCTGTCGCTATGGTTTGTGTACTATGAAGTAGCCACAAGCAGATACTGAAGAGAATCACTTGCATTGAAAGGGGTTGCCAAGCTTCCAAAAAACTATGAGTTTCCTGAAATCTCAGCAAACATTTTTGCACCCAATCTTGATGATACTTGCAGGTAATGATCAGTACAACAGTCCCACTTGGCTCACCAAATTTCGTTCTTCTAGGTTAAACCATTCCTTTGCAGTAACTGTTTTCATGTTTAGGTTTCACTCAGATTTCTCCTATATGGATACATGTAGATGGAACTCTAAATCAAACACGGTCTGTACTGGCTCTTTGAAACTTGGCACAATAATGTAGTTCCAAGTTCTATCGCTATGGTTTGTGTCCTATTGAAGTAGCCCCAAGCAGAGACTGACGAGAATCACTTTCATTGAAAGGGGTTGCCAAGCTTCCAAAAAACTACGAGTTTCCTGAAATCTCAGCAAACATTTTTTCACCCAATCTTGATGATACTGGCAGGTAATGATCAGTACACCAATCCCACTTGGCTCACCAAATTTCGTTCTTCTAGGTTAAACCGTTCCATTGCAGTAACCGTTTTCATGATTAGGTTTCACTCTGTTTTCTCCTATATGGATACATGTATTTGGAACTCTAAATCAAACACTTTTTGTGCTAGCTCTTTGAAACGTGGCACAATAATGTAGTTCCAAGTTGTATCGCTATGGTTTGTGTCCTATTGAAGTAGCCCCAAGCAGAGAATGACGAGAATCACTTTCATTGAAAGGGGTTGCCAAGCTTCCAAAAACTACGAGTTTCCGAAATCTCAGCAAACATTTTTTCAACCAGTCTTGATGATACTTGCAGGTAATGATCAGTACAACAGTCCCACTTGGCTCACCAAATTTCGTTCTTCTAGTTTAAACTCTTCCTTTGCAGTAACCGTTTTCATGTTTAGGTTTCACTCTGTTTTCTCCTATACGGATACATGTAGTTGGAACTCTAAATCAAACACGGTTTGTGCTAGCTCTTTGAAACTTGGCACAATAATGTAGTTCCAAGTTCTATCGCTATGGTTTGTGTCCTATTGAAGTAGCCCCAAGCAGAGACTGACGAGAATCACTTGCATTGAAAGGGGTTGCCAAGCTTCCAAAATCTATGAGTTTCCTGAAATCTCAGCAAACATTTTTTCACCCAATCTTGATGATACTGGCAGGTAATGATCAGTACACCAATCCCACTTTGCTCACCAAATTTCGTTCTTCTAGGTTAAACCGTTCGTTTGCAGTAACCGTTTTCATGTTTAGGTTTCACTCTGTTTTCTCCTATAGGGATTACATGTAGTTATAACTCTAAATCAAACACGGTTTGTGCTAGCTCTTTGAAACTTGGCACAATAATGTAGTTCCAAGTTCTATCGCTACGTTTTGTATCCTATTGAAGTAGCCCCAAGCAGAGACTGACGAGAATCACTTTAATTTAAAGGGGAAGCCAAGCTTCCAAAAAACTACGAGTTTCCTGAAATCTCAGCAAACATTTTTTCACCGAATCTTGATGATACTGGCAGGTAATGATGAGTACACCAATCCCACTTGGCTCACCAAATTTCGTTCTTCTAGGTTAAACCGTTCCTTTGCAGTAACCGTTTTCATGTTTAGTTTTCACTCTGTTTTCTTCTATTTGGATACATGTAGTTGGAACTCTAAATCAAACACGGTTTGTGCTAGCTCTTTCAAACTTGGCACAATAATGTAGTTCCAAGTTCTATCGCTATGGTTTGTGTCCTATGGAAGTAGCCCCAAGCAGAGAGTGACGAGAATCACTTTCATTGAAAGGGGTTGCCAAGCTTCCAAAAAACTACCAGTTTCCTGAAATCTCAGCGATCATTTTTGCACCCAATCTTGATGATACTTGCAGGTAATGATCAGTACACCAATCCCACTTGGCTCACCAAATTTCGTTCTTCTAGGTTAAACCGTTCTTTTGCAGTAACCGTTTTCATGTTTAGGTTTCACTCTGTTTTCTCCTATATGGATACATGTAGTTGGAACTCTAAATCAAACACGGTTTGTGCTAGATCTTTGAAATTTGGCACAATAATGTAGTTCTAATTTCTATCCCTATGGTTTGTGTCCTATGGAAGTAGCCCCAAGCAGAGACTGACGAGAATCCCTTGCATTGAAAGGGGTTGCCAAGCTTCCAAAAAACTACGAGTTTCCTGAAATCTCAGCAAACATTTTTTCACCCAATCTTGATGATACGTGCAGGTAATGATCAGTACACCAATCCCACTTGGCTCACCAAATTTCATTCTTCTAGGTTAAACCGTTCCTTTGCAGTAAACGTTTTCATGTTTAGGTTTCACTCTGTTTTCTCCTATATGGATACATGTAGATGGAACTCTAAATCAAACACGGTCTGTACTGGCTCTTTGAAACTTGGCACAATAATGTAGTTCCAAGTTCTATCGCTATGGTTTGTGTCCTATTGAAGTAGCCCCAAGCAGAGACTGACGAGAATCACTTTCATTGAAAGGCGTTGTCAAGCTTCCAAAATCTACGAGTTTCCTGAAATCTCAGCAAACATTTTTTCACCCAATCTTGATGATACTTGCAGGTAATGATCAGTACACCAATCCCACTTTCTCACCAAATTTCGTTCTTCTAGGTTAAACCGTTCCTTTGCAGTAACCGTTTTCATGTTTAGGTTTCACTCTGTTTTCTCTTATATGGATACATGTAGTTGGAACTCTAAATGAAACGCGGTTTGTGCTAGCTCTTTGAAACTTGGCACAATAATGTAGTTCCAAGTTCTATCGCTATGGTTTGTGTTCTACTGAAGTAGCCCCAAGCAGAGACTGACGAGAATCACTTGCATTGAAAGGGGTTGCCAAGCTTCCAAAAAACTACGAGTTTCCTGAAATCTCAGCTGTGGTGAGCCGTTTCTGTGAACTGTGGTCGCCATTACAATATGGCGCTGGTTTTCCCTGTAGTCTGTGACAAACAACTCCTTATCAGAATGAGTTGGCACGCTGTGACTTGGCACCCTGTGAGAAAAGTCCACGTGGCAGTTGTGCATTGGGGCTTTATCTGCTTTATTAAGGCTGGGAGGGGCATCCGAGAGTTGGAAGAAAAAGTATCAAGGACCTGAATAAACTGCTGAAAGTAGATTCCTGAGTTGCCTCTTCCTTGCGGGCAAGGGGTCGCGACAAGTGGTGCCGAAACCCGGGAACCACAACTTTCAGTCAGTCAGGGGTGGTGCACCAGTTTGTCCCAGGTAAGTGGAATCTGCGATCAAAGCAGGGATAGTCCCAGTAAGTGGGATCCGCTACCAAAGCGGGGTCAGCTCCTCTACAAAGAAAGAGAGAGCCTTACATTTTATTGCAGCTGCACTGTGTACTTTCACTTTTGTTTTCTGTGTTTCTTTTGTTGTGTCATTTCGCTTTTGTTTTTTGTGTGTCTTTTGTTGTTGTGTTATGGGTGTCGCATCTTGAAGTCCGCTTCTCCTGGCCCTAGATGACCTGTTACGTTCCAAGGGCCTGGAAGTGAAACGTAGTACTTTAGAGAGATTTTTACAGAAGACAGATATTGCTGTGCCGTGGTTTGCATTTTCGGGCAGCCTTACTATACCTAGTTGGGACAAATTAGGGAAAGATCTGGATTTCGCTTACAAACAAGGAACTTTAAGGGGAGGTACCATTCCGCTTTTGAAATTAGTGAGGGGGTGTATAATGGATGGTATATGCCAGAAAGCTGTGAGCGAGGGTCAGGCTGTTCTTGAGCAATTGCATGAAGAAAAATCGGAGGGGTCACATAGTGAGGTAGCAGAAAGTCTTAGGAGTAAGAGTGGTAAACAGATAAGGGAGTCTGAAGTTAAACAGAGGAGAAGGCTCTATCCGGACTTGACTGAGTTAAAAACTCCCAAGGACACAAGTAGCTCAGAGAGTTCTGAGGAATTGGATCCACCCTAGCTGCTCTCAACCCCGCCTTCTCATCTTCCCCCTCCCTACCAGGCCCACAGAAAAGTCTTAACTGACCTTTTCCAGAATATTCACCATGGCTTATTTTAGGACTTTCAGCAAAAGAATCTCTACAAAAAAGTTTAGTGTAGATAAACTTCCTATTTTCATGTTGCCCTGTTTTACTTGGCCACTGTCTGAAAAAATCAGCACTCCAGGCGCTGGACACTCCCTTACTAGTTTTTCACAAAAATATGTAAACAAGGCCTCTGGCCTTGAGCTGGGCTTCACAGTGCTGACTACATTTCTAAGATAAGGGAGTCACTAATTGGGCTCCATGGTAACAGCTGGCAGGAGGAGGAACTGGAGGGTCCATTAAGGAACTCAAGATTTAAAAGCACCTACGGCCCCGATCGCTGTCACGCTCCCTCTTTATAACCCCGATTGGGATGAGGACAACCCCAGAAGGCGGGGGGTTGTTCAGTGGCAGCCTAAGACGGCCCAAACTTCCCAGTAATTGAAAACTTGGATGCCAATGGACAGCCGGCCAGAGTACATGTTCCTTTAGCCTTTAAGGATATTAAACAACTAAAGGAGGCAATTACTAATTACGGATCCCATGCCCCCTTTACATTGACTCTCTTCGAGTCTTTCTCTGCCAATCAACTGACATCTAGTGACTGGCAACAGCTTTGCATGGCTGTGTTGTCTGGAGGGGATTTTTTGTTGTGGAAAAGTGAAAATCAAGAGAGGTGTCTGGAGCTAGCCCGAGTCAATCAGGACGCCGGCTTCCCACGGCGTAACCTTAAAATGTTAACAGGCTTGGGACTATATGCTATCATAAATCAGCAAATTGATTACGATCCTGGGGTCTATGCTCAGATAGCTACAGCAGCCGTTCAGGCTTGGAAGGCTCTACCTATTTCAAATGCTAAAACAAAAATTTCAAAAATTGCTCAAGGACCCTCTGAGCCTTATTCTGACTTTATTGCCTGATTGATGCAGGTAGCAGGAAAAATATTCCCTAACTTGGAACAAGCCATGCCGGTCATTAAGCAATTGGCTCTTAAAAATCTAAACTCCTACTGCCAAAATGCCATTAAATCTACCAGAGCAAAGAGTGTTAATGACACGATTCGAGCTTGTAAGGATATTGATGGAGCTCATATTACAGGACAGGTTCTGGCGGCTGCCCTCAAAACGGAAACAGGGGCCCGGCCCGGGCCCCGGAAGCCTAGGTGTATGGGGCAATCCAGGGACGGAATGGTGCCCTGGGGAGTGGGCAACTTCGTCACCTCCCACGGACCAACCCCTTTCTATCTGTAGACTCCCCAGGGGAACGCCAGGAAGTGCAGGATGTACATGAGCTGCAACCGCAGGTCACAGAGACAGAACAGGCTGCTACCGCAGTAAGATCTTGGCCAGGCGGGGGGAAAATGCAGACAAAATCAAACAAAATGCAATTGGCTAGGAAAACTTGGACAACTTTTGCCCCGAAAATGGGCAGCGGACTCCATGTTGTTTGCATCACCATGGTAACCATGGGGTGCCTGGCCAGAAGAGCAGCTTCCTGGTCCCACCTCCCACACTTTTGCGGGCTTCTGATTGGTTCTTCCACAGTCACTCAGACAGGACTTCTAGTCCCGCCTTCCAGCCACTAACCTGTACTGCTGTGTTTCAGATTTCTACCGGAGCTGCTCAGAGCCTGTATTAAAAAACATGCCTACCTGTAAATGCTAATGAAAGATAACTTTTTCAGACAAAACTTAATTCCACAGGTTTCTATGTTACAGTACTAAATTTAAGCTAGTTCTAAGTTAAATAACCTGACTTTTTCTCTATATTTGTTACTAAATAATGTTCTATTGATGAGAGATATCAAATATGCTTCTTTGTATTTTACTTTTAATTTTGAAGGTTATGAGGATGCATTTGCTCTCCACAGGAATAAGCCGGCAAAGTTCCTGTGATGACCAAAAAATCCTTATTTTCATTGCTAACTATAAAAATAAAAATGTATACTCAAGGATCTTATTTCAGTTACATCAAGTGACGTCACATAGAAGAGTGCACTCCTAGTTAAAAATAAATTAAAATGGATCCAAATATTTTAAGACCACGTGGTTACATAAAGTTAATACAATTATAAGCTATGTTCTTATTCTTAATGTATATATATATTTTAGATATTTAGATAACCTATATTTGTTAATCTATAAATTAATTAGTACATGCCTAATTGATTAGTTAATATATATTTGCCTAATTGTTTTTCTTCAACAGAAAACCCATAATTTATGTTTTATATTTACATTTATCAGATACTCTGCCTTTTCAGTTACAGATATTTGAGATAAATGTGTTTACTATAAATTTGCTTTTAAGTAAAAATACAATCAAGTAATTTCTAATTTTCAAGGTTATTGTTCAAACTCATAAAATGATAAATTATTATAATTATTTTTCCAAAATATCTAAAGGTTTTAACTTTATTTTCATTGATATTTCTTATCAAAATATAATAATTTGTTTATAGATTCTAAGGTTTTCAAAAATTGTTCCATAGTATAAAAAAAAAAAAAAGGGCACACATGCCTCCTCCTGGATGAAGAACCTTGATGTCCTGTGATTTTTTAAAATTTTTTAACCTCGACGTCTCTCGCCGGACTCGGTTTCCGTTACCCGGACTTGGCATCTGGAGGTCCTTACCGAGATTCGGAAAGCAGAGGTAAGCGGAGGAGGCTCACCTTCTAAGGGAGAAGGGGAAAAATTGGATCAAAGATAATTTAAAGAGACAGGGTACATACCATGGGTAACTCAACAGTGAAACTTCGTCTGGCCAACGAAGTTAAAGAACTGTTAAGCAAACAAGGAACAAGTATAAAAACCAAGACAGCAACTGAATTCGTTGAAGCTATAGCCCAGGCTTATCCTTGGTTTCTGACAGGAGGCTTTCTTAATAACAGTGATTGGGATTTGGTAAAGCAGGATCTCCAAAAGTTGTTGAGGGACCAGGGTCCAGATAGAGTCCCGATTGCTACTTTCTCTCTACAGAGATTGGTAAAGGATGCCCTTTTAACTGATAAAGTGAAGATTAAGGAGCAGCTTGCTGAATGCAAACAGGCTCTTAATCAGGTCCAAACTGCTGCCACTATGAATCAGGTTATTCAACAAACTTCCAACATACTCGAATCTCGAAGTAAAATTAATCAACATATTTTGTCAGGGATTTTAGCTGCCAACCAAAGAATAGATTTACTTCAGGCTCAGGTAGAAGAATTGTCTGACCTGGTGCTTTTGGGTTGCGTTGACCAACGGGAACATTTGTGCATAACCTCTGTCAGATTTAATAATTCCAGGAATGCTTCCCACATCATTGGTGCTTATTTGGCCGGAAATTGGTCCATGACAGCGGAAGAGATGATCCAGTCTCAACTAACTCAGATAGCTGCCTTAAACAACACCCGTGTCGATCCAGTGACCTTGAGTCAATTCACCACTTGGATATCTTGGATATCTTCTGCCTTTTCCTTTTTTAAGGAGTGGGTGGGAGTAGGCATTTTTGGCACTATGTGTTGCTTTGGTGTGATTCTTTGTGGCTTCTCTGTCGTCTCAAGGCCCACAGTGCTCACGATAAGGCTATGATCATACAAGCTCTTGCTGCTTTAGAAAATGGCAACTCGCCACAGGTCTGGCTTATGCATCTTAAACAGTAAACCTTTGACATGGTCGTTGCACCCCAAGGTATTATAACATTGCACTGGGAACGACATGTCTTTCTTTTGTCATTCTTCTAATGTTGGAACTTCTACCATATCTTTCCTTTGTGCATAACTCTCCTCCCTGCCTTTCTGCACTAGGATCTTTGCTAGCTAATCTTACGGTTCAACTACACCTGCCATTTGATGGTGATGGTCATGGGTCCTGTTTATGGAGGCGGTTACCGTAACAATGTCCTGTTGGCCACAACACGCTGAGCTGATCTTGTAGTACCCAGTGACGGGCAACTTCCACGCTTGCACTGCAACCTAAGCCAGGGGAATGGGGCCTCCCCAGAGACGGGTAAGCAGTGCAGGGGCGGTGGACGACCTAAGACAGGGGCTACTTGATTCCCCTTGACATGCAACAGCAAGAGAGGTTGACTTGCTGGTAGAGGCCTTCCCTGGCCCCCGGGGCCCAGCCCCCAATTCCTTGTTCTGCATGTCAAAGTGGCCAGCTCACAAGGCCATGACATATGTGCTCCACGGGAACGTCTTGACCTTTATCTAACAATGGCAGATGTCACAACCAAATTTCTCCCCCTCTCTGTTGTCCATGCCTTTCTCTTGGGGTGTTGCCAACTTAATTTTGTCTGCACTACGAGACAGCCTCAGCTGTCCCCCTTCGTCTACCATCGTCATGATACAGGATGCGAGGCAAGGCACTGCACTTGAGTGATCCACTTGAGTGGACCTCAAGGGAGCATGTCCTATTGCATGCGGGTTCGACGTCCACGCCCCGCCCCACGAAAAAGGCGTCGGCTGATATGGCCTCAGGTTTGGGGAAGGGCCCTCCTTAAGGCTGGGCCATACTATGCAGCCACTTCTGCACAGTGAGATAAGACCTCTACTCTCGCCTGTATTGTCGTAATAAAACAAAAAAGGGGGAACTGTGGTGAGCCGTTTCTGTGAACTGTGGCCGCCATTACAGGATGGCGCTGGTTTTCCCTGTAGTCTGTGACAAACAACTGCTTATCAGAATGAGTTGGCAGCGCTGTGACTTGGCACCCTATGAGAAAAGTCCCACGTGGCAGTTGGGCATTGGGGCTTTATCGGCTTTATTAAGGCTGGGAGGGGCATCCGAGAATTAGGAGAAAAAGTATCAAGGACGTGAATAAACTGCTGAAAGAAGATTCCTGAGTTGCGTCTTCCTTGCGGGCAAGGGGTCGCGACACTCAGCAAACATTTTTTCACCCAATCTTGATGATACTGGCAGGTAATGATCAGTACACCAATCCCACTTGGCTCACCAAATTTCGTTCTTCTAGGTTAAACCGTTCCTTTGCAGTAACCGTTTTCATGTTTAGGTTTCACTCTGTTTTCTCCTATATTTATACATGTAGTTGGAACTATAAATCAAACACGGTTTGTGCTAGCTCTTTGAAACTTGGCACAATAATGTAGTTCCAAGTTGTATCGCTATGGTTTGTGTCCTATTGAAGTAGCCCCAAGCAGAGACTGACGAGAATCACTTTCATTGAAAGGGGTTGCCAAGCTTCCAAAAAACTACCAGTTTCCTGAAATCTCAGCATACATTTTATCACCCAATCTTGATGATACTTGCAGGTAATGATCAGTACAACAGTCTCACTTGGCTCACCAAATTTCGTTCTTCTAGGTTAAACCGTTCCTTTGCAGTAACCGTTTTCATGTTTAGGTTTCACTCTGTTTTCTCCTATATGGATACATGTAGTTGGAACTCTAAATCAAACACGGTCTGTGCTAGCTCTTTGAAACTTCGCACAATAATGTAGTTCCAAGTTCTATCGCTATGGTTTGTGTCCCTACTGAAGTAGCCCAAGCAGAGACTGACGAGAATCAATTGCATTGAAAGGGGTTGCCAAGCTTCCAAAAAACTACGAGTTTCCTGAAATCTCAGCAAACATTTTTGCACCCAATCTTGATGATACTTGCAGGTAATGATCAGTACACCAATCCCACTTGGCTCACCAAATTTCGTTCTTCTAGATTAAACCGTTCCTTTGCAGTAACCGTTTTCATGTTTAGGTTTCACTCTGTTTTCTCCTATATGGATACATGTAGTTGGAACTCTAAATCAAACACGGTTTGTGCTAGCTCTTTGAAACTTGGCACAATAATGAAGTTCCAAGTTCTATCGCTATGGTTTGTGTCCTATTGTAGTAGCCCCAAGCAGAGACTGACGAGAATCACTTGCATTGAAAGGGGTTGCCAAGCTTCCAAAAAACTACGAGTTTCCTGAAATCTCAGCAAACATTTTTGCACCCAATCTTGATGATACTTGCAGGTAATGATCAGTACAACAGTCCCACTTGGCTCACCAAATTTCGTTCCTCTAGGTTAAACCGTTCCTTTGCAGGAACCGTTTTCATGTTTAGGTTTCACTCCGTTTTCTCCTATATGGATACATGTAGTTGGAACTCTAAATCAAACACGGTTTGTGCTAGCTCTTTGAAACTTGGCAAAATAATGTAGTTCCAAGTTCTATCGCTATGGTTTGTGTCCTATGGAAGTTGCCCCAAGCAGAGAGTGACGAGAATCACTTTCATTGAAAGGGGTTGCCAAGCTTCCAAAAAACTACCAGTTTCCTGAAATCTCAGCGAACATTTTTGCACCCAATCTTGATGATACTTGCAGGTAATGATGAGTACACCAATCCCACTTGGCTCACCAAATTTCGTTCTTCTAGGTTTAACCGTTCCTTTACAGTAACCGTTTTCATGTTTAGGTTTCACTCTGTTTTCTCCTATATGGATACATGTATTTGGAACTCTAAATCAAACACGGTTTGTGCTAGGTCTTTGAAACTTGGCACAATAATATAGTTCCAAGTTCTATCGCTATGGTTTGTGTCCTACTTAAGTAGCCCCAAGCAGAGACTGACGAGAATCACTTGCTTTGAAAGGGTTTGCCAAGCTTCCAAAAAACTACGAGTTTCCTGAAATCTCAGCAAACATTTTTTCACCCAATCTTGATGATCCTTGCAGGGAATGATCAGTACACCAATCCCACTTGGCTCACCAAATTTCGTTCTTCTACGTTAAACCGTTCATTTGCAGAAACCGTTTTCATGTTTACGTTTCACTCTGTTTTCTCCTATATGGTACATGTAGTTGGAACTCTAAATCAAACACGGTATGTGCTAGCTCTTTGAAACTTGGCACAATAATGTAGTTCTAAGTTCTATCCCTATGGTTTGAGTCCTATGGAAGTATCCCCAAGCAGAAACTGACGAGAATGCCTTTCATTGAAAGGGGTCGCCAAGCTTCCAAAAAACTACGAGTTTCCTGAAATCTCAGCAAACATTTTTTCACCCAATCTTGATGATACTTGCAGGTAATGATCAGTACACCAATTCCACTTGGCTCACCAAATTTCGTTCTTCTAGGTTAAACCGTTCCTTTGCAGTAACCGTTTTCATGTTTAGGTTTCACTCTGTTTTCTCCTAAATGGATACATGTAGTTGGAACTCTGAATCAAACACGGTTTGTGCTAGCTCTTTGAAACTTGGCACAATAATGTAGTACCAAGTTCTGTCGCTACGCTTTGTGTCCTATTGAAGTAGCCCCAAGCAGAGACTGACGAGAATCACTTTCATTGAAAGGGGTTGCCAAGCTTCCTAAAAACTACGAGTTTCCTGAAATCTCAGCAAACATTTTTGCACCCAATCTTGATGATACTTGCAGGTAATGATCAGTACAACAGTCCCACTTGGCTCACAAAATTTCGTTCTTCTAGATTAAACCGTTCCTTTGCAGTAACCGTTTTCATGTTTAGGTTTCACTCTGTTTTCTCCTATATGGATACATGTAGTTGGAACTCTAAATCAAACACGGTTTGTGCTAGCTCTTTGAAACTTGGCACAATAATATAGTTCCAAGTTCTATCGCTATGGTTTGTGTCCTACTTAAGTAGCCCCAAGCAGAGACTGACGAGAATCACTTGCATTGAAAGGGGTTGCCAAGCTTCCAAAAAACTACCAGTTTCCTAAAATCACAGCAAACATTTTTTCACCCAATCATGATGATACTTCAGGTAATGATCAGTACACCAATCCCACTTGGCTCACCAAATTTCGTTCTTCTAGGTTAAACCGTTCCTTTGCAGGAACCGTTTTCATGGTTAGGTTTCACTCTGTTTTTTTCCAATTTGGATACATGTAGTTGGAACTCTAAATCAAACACGGTTTGCGCTAGCTCTTTCAAACTTGGCACAATAATGTAGTTCCAAGTTCTATCGCTATGGTTTGTGTCCTATGGAAGTTGCCCCAAGCAGAGAGTGACGAGAATCACTTTCAATGAAAGGGGATGCCAACCTTCCAAAAAACTACTAGTTTCCTGAAATCTCAGCGAACATTTTTGCACCCAATCTTGATGATACTTGCAGGTAATGATCAGTACAATAATCCCACTTGGCTCACCAAATTTCGTTCTTCTAGGTTAAACCATTCCTTTGCAGTAACCGTTTTCATGTTTAGGTTTCACTCTGTTTTCTCCTATATGGATACATGTAGTTGGAACTCTAAATCAAACACGGTTTGTGCTAGCTCTTTGAAACTTGGCACAATAATGTAGTTCCAAGTTGTATCGCTATGGTTTGTGTCCTATTGAAGTAGCCCCAAGCAGAGACTGACGAGAATCACTTTCATTGAAAGAGGTTGCCAAGCTTCCAAAAAACTACCAGTTTCCTGAAATCTCAGCATACAGTTCATCACACAATCTTGATGATACTTGCAGGTAATAATCAGTACAACAGTCTCACTTGGCTCACCAAATTTCGTTCTTCTAGGTTAAACCGTTCCTTTGCAGTAACCGTTTTCATGTTTAGGTTTCACTCTGTTTTCTCCTATATGGATACATGTAGTTGGAACTCTAAATCAAACACGGTTTGTGCTAGCTCTTTGAAACTTGGCACAATAATGTAGTTCCAAGTTCTATCGCTATGGTTTGTGTCCTACTGAAGTAGCCCCAAGCAGAGACTGACGAGAATCACTTCCATTGAAAGGGGTTGCCAAGCTACCAAAAATCTACGAGTTTCCTGAAATCTCAGCATACATTTTTTCACCCAATCTTGATGATACTTGCAGGTAATGATCAGTACACCAATCCCACTTGGCTCACCAAATTTCGTTCTTCTTGGTTAAACCGTTCCTTTGCAGTAACCGTTTTCATGTTTAGGTTTCACTCTGTTTTCTCCTATATGGATACATGTAGTTGGAACTCTAAATCAAACACGGTTTGTGCTAGCTCTTTGAAACTTGGCACAATAATGTAGTTCTAAGTTTTATCCCTATGGTTTGAGTCCTATGGAAGTATCCCCAAGCAGAAACTGACGAGAATCCATTTCATTGAAAGGGGTTGCCAAGCTTCCAAAAAACTACGAGTTTCCTGAAATCTCATCAAACATTTTTTCACCCAATCTTGATGATACTTGCAGGTAATGATCAGTACACTAATTCCACTTGGCTCACCAAATTTCGTTCTTCTAGGTTAAACCGTTCTTTGCAGTAACCGTTTTCATGTTAAGGTTTCACTCTGTTTTCTCTTATATGGGTACATGTAGTTGGAACTCTAAATCAAACACGGTTTGTGCTAGCTCTTTGAAACTTGGCACAATAATGTAGTTCCAAGTTCTATCGCTTTGGTTTGTGTTCTACTGAAGTAGCCCCAAGCAGAGACTGACGAGAATCACTTTCATTGAAAGGGGTTGCCAAGCTTCCTAAAAACTATGAGTTTCCTGAAATCTCAGCAAACATTTTTGCACCCAATCTTGATGATACTTGCAGGTAATGATCAGTACAACAGTCCCACTTGGCTCACCAAATTTCGTTCTTCTAGGTTAAACCGTTCCTTTGCAGTAACCGTTTTCATGTTTAGGTTTCACTCTGTTTTCTCCTATATGGATACATGTAGTTGGAACATTAAATCAAACACGGTTTGTGCTAGCTCTTTGAAACTTGGCTCAATAATGTAGTTGCAAGTTGTATCGCTATGGTTTGTGTCCTATTGAAGTAGCCCCAAGCATAGACTGACGAGCATCACTATCATTGAAAGGGGTTGCCAAGCTTCCAAAAAACTACGAGTTTCCTGAAATCTCAGCAAACATTTTTTCACCCAATCTTGATGATACTTGCAGGTAATGATCAGTACACAAATCCCACTTGGCTCACCAAATTTCGTTCTTCTAGGTTAAACCGTTCCTTTGCAGTAACCGTTTTAATGTTTAGGTTTCACTCTGTTTTCTCCTATATGGATACATGTATTTGGAACTCTAAATCAAACACGGTTTGGGCTAGGTCTTTGAAATATGGCACAATAATATAGATCCAAGTTCTATCGCTATGGTTTGTGTCCTACTTAAGTAGCCCCAAGCAGAGACTGACGAGAATCACTTGCATTGAAAGGGTTTGCCAAGCTTCCAAAAAACTACGAGTTTCCTGAAATCTCAGCAAACATTTTTGCATCCAATCTTGATGATACTTGCAGGTAATGATCAGTACAACAGTCCCACTTGGCTCACCAAATTTCGTTCCTCTAGGTTAAACCGTTCCTTTGCAGTTACCGTTTTCATGTTTAGGTTTCATTCTGTTTTCTCCTATATGGATACATGTAGTTGGAACTCTAAATCAAACACGGTTTGTGCTAGCTCTTTGAAACTTGGCACAACAATGTAGTTCCAAGTTCTATCGCTATGGTTTGTGTCCTATGGAAGTAGCCCAAAGCAGAGACTGACGAGAATCACTTGCATTGAAAGGGGTTGCCAAGCATCCAAAAAACTACGAGTTTCGTGAAATCTCAGCGTACATTTTTTCACCCAATCTTGATGATACTTGCACGTAATGATCAGTACACCAATCCCACTTGGCTCACCAAATTTCGTTCTTCTAGGTTAAACCGTTCCTTTGCAGAAACCGTTTTCATGTTTACGTTTCACTCTGTTTTCTCCTATATGGTACATGTAGTTGGAAATCTAAATCAAACACGGTTTGTGCTAGCTCTTTGATAATTGCACAATAATGTAGTTCTAAGTTCTATCCCTATGGTTTGAGTCCTATGGAAGTATACCCAAGCAGAAACTGACGAGAATCCCTTTCATTGAAAGGGGTTGCCAAGCTTCCAAAAAACTACGAGTTTCCTGAAATCTCAGCAAACATTTTTTCACCCAATCTTGATGATACATGCAGGTAATGATGAGTACACCAATCCCACTTGGCTCACCAAATTTCGTTCTTCTACGTTAAACCATTCCTTTGCAGAAACCGTTTTCATGTTTAGGTTTCACTCTGTTTTCTCCTATATAGATACATGTAATTGGAACATAAATCAAACACGGTTTGTGCTAGCTCTTTGAAACTTGGAACAATAATATAGTTCTAAGTTCTATCCCTATGGTTTGAGTCCTATGGAAGTAGCCCCAAGCAGAAACTGACGAGAATCCCTTTCATTGAAAGGGGTTGCCAAGCTTCCAAAAAACTACGAGTTTCCTGAAATCTCAGCAAACATTTTTTCACCCAATCTTGATGATACTTGCAGGTAATGATCAGTACACCAATCCCAATTGGCTCACCAAATTTCGTTCTTCTAGGTTAAACCGTTCCTTTGCAGTAACCGTTTTCATGTTTAGGTTTCACTCTGTTTTCTCCTATATGAATACATGTATTTGGAACTCTAAATCAAACGCGGTTTGTGCTAGCTCTTTGAAACTTGGCACAATAATGTAGTTCCAAGTTCTATCGCTATGGTTTGTTTCCTATGGAAGTTGCCCCAAGCAGAGAGTGACGAGAATCACTTTCTTTGAAAGGGTTGCCAAGCTTCCAAAAAATTACCAGTTTCCTGAAATCTCAGCGAACTCTTTTGCACCCAATCTTGATGATACTTGCAGGTAATGATGAGTACTCCAATCCCACTTGGCTCACCAAATTTCGTTCTTCTAGGTTAAACCGTTCCTTTGCGGTAACCGTTTTCATGTTTAGTTTTCACTCTGTTTTTTCCTATTTGGATACATGTAGTTGGAACTCTAAATCAAACACGGTTTGTGCTAGCTCTTTGAAACTTGGCACAATAATGTAGTTCCAAGTTCTATCGCTATGGTTTGTGTTCTACTGAATTAGCCCCAAGCAGAGAATGACGAGAATCACTTTCATTGAAAGGGGTTGCCAAGCTTCCAAAAAACGACGAGTTTCCTGAAATCTCAGCAAAGATTTTTTCACCCAATCTTGATACTGGCAGGTAATGATCAGTACACCAATCCCACTAGGCTCACCAAATTTCGTTCTTCTAGGTTAAACCGTTCCTTTGCAGCAACCGTTTTCATGTTTAGGTTTCACTCTGTTTTCTCCTAAATGATTACATGTATTTGGAACTCTAAATCAAACACGGTTTGTGCTAGGTCTTTGAAACATGGCACAATAATATAGTTCTAAGTTCTTTCGCTATGGTTTGTGTCCTACTTAAGTAGCCCCAAGCAGAGACTGACGAGAATCACTTGCATTGAAAGGGGTTGCCAAGCTTCCAAAAAACTACGAGTTTCCTGATATCTCAGCAAACATTTTTTCACCCAATCTTGATGATACTGGCAGGTAATGATCAGTACACCAATCCCACTTGGCTCACCAAATTTCGTTCTTCTAGGTTAAACCGTTCCTTTGCAGTAACCGTTTTCATGTTTAGTTTTCACTCTGTTTTCTCCTATTTGGATACATGTAGTTGGAACTCTAAATCAAACACGGTTTGTGCTAGCTCTTTGAAACGTGGCACAATAATGTTGTTCCAAGTTCTATCGCTATGGTTTGTGTCCTATCGAAGTTGCCCAAAGCAGAGAGTGACGAGAATCACTTTCATTGAAAGGGGTTGCCAAGCTTCCAAAAATCTACCAGTTTCCTGAAATCTCAGCGAATATTTTTGCACCCAATCTTGATGATACTTGCAGGTAATGATGAGTACACCAATCCCACTTGGCTCACCAAATTTCGTTCTTCTAGGTTAAACCGTTCCTTTGCAGTAACCGTTTTCATGTTTAGGTTTCACTCTGTTTTCTCCTATATGGATACATGTAGTTGGAACTCTAAATCAAACACGGTTTGTGCTAGCTCTTTCAAACTTGGCACAATAATGTAGTTACAAGTTCTATCGCTATGGTTTGTGTCCTATTGAAGTAGAACCAAGCAGAGACTGACGAGAATCACTTTCATTGAAAGGGGTTGCCAAGCTTCCAAAAAACTACGAGTTTCCTGAAATATCAGCAAACATTGTTTCACCCAATCTTGATGATACTGGCAGGTGATCATCAGCACACCAATCCCACTTGGCTCACCAAATTTCGTTCTTCTAGTTTAAACCGTTCCTTTGCAGTAACCGTTTTCATGTTTAGGTTTCACTCTGTTTTCTCCTATATGGATACATGTAGTTGGAACTCTAAATCAAACACGGTTCGTACTAGCTCTTTGAAACTTGGCACAATAATGTAATTCCAAGTTCTATCGCTATGGTTTGTGTCCTATGGAAGTAGCCCCAAGCAGAGACTGACGAGAATCACTTTCATTGAAAGGGGTTGCCAAGCTTCCAAAAAACTACGAGTTTCCTGAAATCTCAGCGTACATTTTTTCACCCAATATTGATGATACTTGCAGGTAATTATCAGAACACCAATCCCACTTGGCTCACCAAATTTCGTTCTTCTAGGTTAAAGCATTCCTTTGCAGTAACCGTTTTCATGTTTAGGTTTCACTCTGTTTTCTCCTATATGGTTACATGTATTTGGAACTCTAAATCAAACACAGTTTGTGCTAGCTCTTTGAAACGTGGCACAATAATGTAGTTCCAAGTTGTATCGTTATGGTTTGTGTCTTATGGAAGTAGCCCCAAGCAGAGACTGACGAGAATCTCTTTTATTGAAAGGGGTTGCAAGCTTCCAAAAAACTACGAGTATCCTGAAATCTCAGCGAACATTTTTTCACCCAATCTTGATGATACTTGCAGGTAATGATCAGTACACCAATCCCACTTGGCTCACCAAATTTCGTTCTTCTAGGTTAAACCATTCCTTTGCAGAAACCGTTTTCATGTTTAGGTTTCACTCTGTTTTCTTGTATATAGATACATGCATTTGGAACTCTAAATCAAACACGGTTTGTGCTAGCTCTTTGAAACTTGGCACAATAATGTAGATCTAAGTTCTATCCCTATGGTTTGAGTCCTATGGAAGTAGCCCCAAGCAGAGACTGACGAGAATCACTTGCATTGAAAGGGGTTGCCAAGCTTCCAAAAAACTACGAGTTTCCTGAAATCTCAGCAAACATTTTTTCACCCAATCTTGATGATACTGGCAGGTAATGATCAGTACACCAATCCCACTTGGCTCACCAAATTTCGTTCTTCTAGGTTAAACCGTTCCTTTGCAGTAACCGTTTTCATGTTTAGTTTTCACTCTGTTTTCTCCTATTTGGATACATGTAGTTGGAACTCTAAATCAAACACGGTTTGTGCTAGCTCTTTGAAACGTGGCACAATAATGTTGTTCCAAGTTCTATCGCTATGGTTTGTGTCCTATCGAAGTTGCCCAAAGCAGAGAGTGACGAGAATCACTTTCATTGAAAGGGGTTGCCAAGCTTCCAAAAATCTACCAGTTTCCTGAAATCTCAGCGAATATTTTTGCACCCAATCTTGATGATACTTGCAGGTAATGATGAGTACACCAATCCCACTTGGCTCACCAAATTTCGTTCTTCTAGGTTAAACCGTTCCTTTGCAGTAACCGTTTTCATGTTTAGGTTTCACTCTGTTTTCTCCTATATGGATACATGTAGTTGGAACTCTAAATCAAACACGGTTTGTGCTAGCTCTTTCAAACTTGGCACAATAATGTAGTTACAAGTTCTATCGCTATGGTTTGTGTCCTGTTGAAGTAGAACCAAGCAGAGACTGACGAGAATCACTTTCATTGAAAGGGGTTGCCAAGCTTCCAAAAAACTACGAGTTTCCTGAAATATCAGCAAACATTGTTTCACCCAATCTTGATGATACTGGCAGGTGATCATCACCACACCAATCCCACTTGGCTCACCAAATTTCGTTCTTCTAGTTTAAACCGTTCCTTTGCAGTAACCGTTTTCATGTTTAGGTTTCACTCTGTTTTCTCCTATATGGATACATGTAGTTGGAACTCTAAATCAAACACGGTTCGTACTAGCTCTTTGAAACTTGGCACAATAATGTAATTCCAAGTTCTATCGCTATGGTTTGTGTCCTATGGAAGTAGCCCCAAGCAGAGACTGACGAGAATCACTTTCATTGAAAGGGGTTGCCAAGCTTCCAAAAAACTACGAGTTTCCTGAAATCTCAGCGTACATTTTTTCACCCAATATTGATGATACTTGCAGGTAATTATCTGAACACCAATCCCACTTGGCTCACCAAATTTCGTTCTTCTAGGTTAAACCATTCCTTTGCAGTAACCGTTTTCATGTTTAGGTTTCACTCTGTTTTCTCCTATATGGTTACATGTATTTGGAACTCTAAATCAAACACAGTTTGTGCTAGCTCTTTGAAACGTGGCACAATAATGTAGTTCCAAGTTGTATCGTTATGGTTTGTGTCTTATGGAAGTAGCCCCAAGCAGAGACTGACGAGAATCTCTTTTATTGAAAGGGGTTGCAAGCTTCCAAAAAACTACGAGTATCCTGAAATCTCAGCGTACATTTTTTCACCCAATCTTGATGATACTTGCAGGTAATGATCAGTACACCAATCCCACTTGGCTCACCAAATTTCGTTCTTCTAGGTTAAACCATTCCTTTGCAGAAACCGTTTTCATGTTTAGGTTTCACTCTGTTTTCTTGTATATAGATACATGCATTTGGAACTCTAAATCAAACACGGTTTGTGCTAGCTCTTTGAAACTTGGCACAATAATGTAGATCTAAGTTCTATCCCTATGGTTTGAGTCCTATGGAAGTAGCCCCAAGCAGAAACTGACGAGAATCCCTTTAATTGAAAGGGGTTGCCAAGCTTCCAAAGAACTACGAGTTTCCTGAAATCTCAGCAAACATTTTTTCACCCAATCTTGATGATACTTGCAGGTAATGATCAGTACACCAATTCCACTTGGCTCACAAAATTTCTTTCTTCTAGGTTAAACCGTTCTTTGCAGTAACCGTTTTCATGTTTAGGTTTCACTCTGTTTTCTCTTATATGGGTACATGTATTTGGAACTCTAAATCAAACACGGTTTGTGCTAGCTCTTTGAAACTTGGCACAATAATGTAGGTCCAAGTTCTATCGCTATGGTTTGTGTTCTACTGAAGTAGCCCCAAGCAGAGAATGACGAGAATCACTTTCATTGAAAGGGGTTGCCAAGCTTACAAAATACTACCAGTTTCCTGAAATCACAGCAAACATTTTTTCACCCAATCTTGATGATACTTGCAGGTAATGATCAGTACAACAGTCCCACTTGGCTCACCAAATTTCGTTCTTCTAGATTAAACCGTTCCTTTGCAGTAACCGTTTTCATGTTTAGGTTTCACTCTGTTTTCTCCTATATAGATACATGTAGTTGGAAATCTAAATCAAACACGGTTTGTGCT
>NW_027554237.1:44742-81864 GCF_045843805.1 Urocitellus parryii
AGAATTCCAACTACATGTATCCATATAGGAGAAAACAGAGTGAAACCTAAACATGAAAACGGTTACTGCAAAGAAACGGTTTAACCTAGAAGAACGAAATTTGGTGAGCCAAGTGGGATTGGTGTACTCATCATTACCTGCAAGTATCATCAAGATTTGGTGAAAAAATGTTTGCTGAGATTTCCGGAAACTCGTAGTTTTTTGGAAGCTTGGCATCCCCTTTCAATGAAAGTGATTCTCGTCAGTCTCTGCTTGGGGCTACGTCAGTAGAACACAAACCATAGCGATAGAACTTGGAACTACATTGTTGTGCCAAGTTTCAAAGAGCTAGCACAAACCGTGTTTGATTTAGAGTTCCAAATACATGTATCCATATAAGAGAAAACAGAGTGAAACCTAAACATGAAAACGGTTACTGCAAAGGAACGGTTTAACCTAGAAGAACGAAATTTGGTGAGCCAAGTGGGATTGGTGTACTGATCATTACCTGCAAGTATCATCAAGATTTGGTGAAAAAATGTTTGCTGAGATTTCCGGAAACTCGTAGTTTTTTGGAAGCTTGGCATCCCCTTTCAATGAAAGTGATTCTCGTCAGTCCCTGCTTGGGGCTACTTCAGTAGAACACAAAGCATAGCGATAGAACTTGGAACTACATTATTGTGCCAAGTTTCAAAGAGCTAGCACAAACCGTGTTTGATTTAGAGTTCCAACTACATGTATCCATATAAGAGAAAACGGAGTGAAACCTAAACATGAAAACGGTTACTGCAAAGGAACGGTTTAACCTAGAAGAACAAAATTTGGTGAGCCAAGTGGGATTGGTGTACTGATCATTACCTGCAAGTATCATCAAGATTTGGTGAAAAAATGTTTGCTGAGATTTCAGGAAACTCGTAGATTTTGGAAGCTTGGCAACCCATTTCAATGAAAATGATTCTCGTCACGCTCTGCTTGGGGCTACTTCCATAGGACACAAACCATAGCGATAGAACTTGGAACTACATTATTGTGCCACGTTTGAAAGAGCTAGCACAAACCGTGTTTTATTTAGAGTTCCAACTACATGTATCCATATAGGAGAAAACAGAGTGAAACCTAAACATGAAAAAGGTTACTGCAAAGGAACGGTTTAAACTAGAAGAACGAAATTTGGTGAGCCAAGTGGGACTGTTGTACTGATCATTACCTGCAAGTATCATCAAGATTGGGTGCAAAAATGTTTGCTGAGATTTCAGGAAACTCAATGTTTTTTGGAAGCTTGGCAACCCCTTTCAATGCACGTGATTCTCGTCAGTATCTGCTTGTGGCTACTTCAGTAGTACACAAACCATAGCGACAGAACTTGGAACTACATTATTGTGCCAAGTTTCAAAGAGCTAGCACAAACCGTGTTTGATTTAGAATTCCAACTACATGTATCCATAAAGGAGAAAACAGAGTGAAACCTAAACATGAAAACGGTTACTGCAAAGGAACAGTTTAACCTAGAAGAACGAAATTTGGTGAGCCAAGTGGGATTGGTGTACTGATCATTACCTGAAAGTATCATCAAGATTGGGTGCAAAAATGTTTGCTGAGATTTCAGGAAACTCGTAGTTTTTTGGAAGCTTGGCAACCCCTTTCAATGCAAGTGATTCTCGTCAGTCTCTGCTTGGGGCTACTTCAGTAGAACACAAACCATAGCGATAGAACTTGGAACTACATTATTGTGCGAAGTTTCAAAGAGCTAGCACAAACCGTGTTTCATTTAGAGTTCTAAATACATGTATCCATATAGGAGAAAACAGAGTGAAACCTAAACATGAAAACGGTTACTGCAAAGGAACGGTTTAACCTAGAAGAACGAAATTTGGCGAGCCAAGTGGGATTGGTGTACTGATCATTACCTGCCAGTATCATCAAGATTGGGTGAAAAAATGTTTGCTGAGATTTCAGGAAACTCGTAGTTTTTTGGAAGCTTGGCAACCCCTTTCAATGCAAGGGATTCTCGTCAGTCTCTGCTTGGGGCTACTTCCATAGGACACAAACCATAGGGATAGAACTTAGAACTACATTATTGTGCCAAATTTCAAAGAGCTAGCACAAACCGTGTTTGATTTAGAGTTCCAACTACATGTATCCATATAGGAGAAAACAGAGTGAAACCTAAACATGAAAACGGTTACTGCAAAGGAACGGTTTAACCTAGAAGAACTAAATTTGGTGAGCCAAGTGGGATTGGTGTACTGATCATTTCCTGCAAGTATCATCAAGATTGGGTGCAAAAATGATCGCTGAGATTTCAGGAAACTGGTAGTTTTTTGGAAGCTTGGCAACCCCTTTCAATGAAAGTGATTCTCGTCACTCTCTGCTTGGGGCTACTTCCATAGGACACAAACCATAGCGATAGAACTTGGAACTACATTATTGTGCCAAGTTTGAAAGAGCTAGCACAAACCGTGTTTGATTTAGAGTTCCAACTACATGTATCCAAATAGAAGAAAACAGAGTGAAAACTAAACATGAAAACGGTTACTGCAAAGGAACGGTTTAACCTAGAAGAACGAAATTTGGTGAGCCAAGTGGGATTGGTGTACTGATCATTACCTGCAAGTATCATCAAGATTGGGTGCAAAATGTTCGCTGAGATTTCAGGAAACTGGTAGTTGTTTGGAAGCTTGGCAACCCCTTTGAATGAAAGTGATTCTCGTCACTCTCTGCTTGGGGCAACTTCCATAGGACTCAAACCATAGCGAAAAACTTGGAACTACATTATTGTGCCAAGTTTGAAAGAGCTAGCACAAACCGTGTTTGATTTAGAGTTTAAACTACATGTATCCAAATAGGAGAAAACAGACTGAAAACTAAACATGAAAACGGTGACTGCAAAGGAAGGGTTTAACCTAGAAGAACAAAATTTGGTGAGCCAAGTGGGATTGGTGTACTGATCATTACCTGCAAGTATCATCAAGATTGGGTGAAAAAATGTTTGCTGGAATTTCCGGAAACTCTTGTTTTTTGGAAGCTTGGCAACCCCTTTCAATGAAAGTGATTATCGTCAGTCTCTGGTTGGGGCTACTTCAATAGGACACAAACCATAGCGATACAACTTGGAACTACAATATTGTGCCACGTTTCAAAGAGCTAGTACAAACCGTGTTGATTTAGAATTCCAAATACATGTATCCATATAGGAGAAAACAGAGTGAAACCTAAACATGAAAACGGTTACTGCAAAGGAACGGTTGAACCTAGAAGAACGAAATTTGGTGAGCCAAGTGGGATTGGTGTACTGATCAGTACCTGCCAGTATCATCAAGATTTGGTGAAAAAATGTTTGCTGAGATTTCAGGAAACTCGTAGTTTTTTGGAAGCTTGGCAACCCCTTTCAATGCAAGTGATTCTCGTAAGTCTCTGCTTGGGGCTACTTCCGTAGGACACAAATCATAGCGATAGAACTTGAAACTACATTATTGTGCCAAGTTTCAAAGAGCTAGCACAAACCGTGTTTGATTTAGAGTTCCAACTACATGTATCCATATAGGAGAAAACAGAGTGAACCTAAAAATGAAAACGGTTACTGCAAAGGAACGGTTTAACCTAGAAGAACGAAATTTGGTGAGCCAAGTGGGATTGGTGTACTGATCATTATCTGCAAGTATCATCAAGATTGGTTGAAAAAATGTTTGCTGAGATTTCCGGAAACTCGTATTTTTTTTGAAGCTTGGGAACCCCTTTCAATGAAAGTGATGCTCGACAGTCTCTGCTTGGGGCTACTTCAATAGGACACAAACCATAGCGATACAACTTGGAACTATATTATTGTGCCAAGTTTCAAAGAGCTAGCACAAACCGTGTTTGATTTAGAGTTCTAACTACATGTATCCATATAGGAGAAAACAGAGTGAAACCTAAACATGAAAACGGTTACTGCAAAGGAACGGTTTAACCTAGAAGAACGAAATTTGGTGAGCCAAGTGGGATTGGTGTACTGATCATTACCTGCCAGTATCATCAAGATTGGGTGCAAAAATGTTTGCTGAGATTTCAGGAAACTCGTATTTTTTTTGAAGCTTGGCAACCCCTTTCAGTGCCAGTGATTCTCCTCAGTCTCTGCTTGGTGCTACTTCAGTAGGAAACAAACCGTAGCGATAGAACTTGGAACTACATTATTGTGCCAAGTTTCAAAGAGCTAGCACAAACCGTGTTTGATTTAGAGTTCCAACTACATGTATCCATATAGGAGAAAACAGAGTGAAACCTAAACATGAAAACGGTTACTGCAAAGGAACCGTTTAACCTAGAAGAACGAAATTTGGTGAGCCATGTGGGATTGGTGTACTCATCATTACCTGCAAGTATCATCAAGATTGGGTGCAAAAATATTCGCTGAGATTTCAGGAAACTCGTAGTTTTTTGGAAGCTTGGCAACCCCTTTCAATGAAAGTGATTCTCGACAGTCTCTGCTTGGGGCAACTTCCATAGGACACACCATAGAGATAGAACTTGGAACTACATTATTTTGCCTAGTTTGAAAGAGCTAGCACAAACCGTGTTTGATTTAGAGTTCCAACTACATGTATCCAAATAGGAGAAAACAGAGTGAAACCTAAACATGAAAAGGGTCACTGCAAAGGAACGGTTTAACCTAGAAGAACAAAATTTGGTGAGCCAAGTGGGATTGGTGTACTGATCATTACCTGCAAGTATCATCAAGATTGGGTGAAAAAATGTTTGCTGAGATTTCAGGAAACTCGTAGTTTTTTAGAAGATTGGCAACCCCTTTCAATGCAAGTGATTCTCGACAGTCTCTGCTTGGGGCTACTTCAGTATGACACAAACCATAGCGATAGAACTTGGAACTACATTATTGTTCCATGTTTCAAAGAGCTAGCACAAACCGTGTTTGATTTAGAGTTCCAACTACATGTATCCATAGAGGAGAAAACAGAGTGAAACCGAAACATGAAAACGGTTACTGCAAAGGAACGGTTTAACATAGAAGAACGAAATTTGGTGAGCCAAGTGGGACTCTTGTACTGATCATTACATGCAAGTATCATCAAGATTGGGTGCAAAAGTGTTCGCTGAGATTTCAGGTAACTGGTAGTTGTTTGGAAGCTTGGCAACCCCTTTCAATGAAAGTGATTCTCGTCACTCTCTGCTTGGGGCAACTTCCATAGGACACAAACCATAGCGAAGAACTTGGAACTACATTATTGTGCCTAGTTTGAAAGAGCTAGCACAAACCCTGTTTGATTTAGAGTTTAAACTACATGTATCCAAATAGGAGAAAACAGACTGAAAACTAAACATGAAAACGGTTCCTGGAAAGGAACGGTTTAAACTAGAAGAACGAAATTTGGTGAGCCAAGTGGGATTGGTGTACTGATCTTTACCTGCCAGTATCATCAAGATTGGGTGAAAAAATGTTTGCTGAGATTTCAGGAAACTCGTAGTTTTTTGGAAGCTTTGCAACCCCTTTCAATGCAAGTCATTCTCTTCAGTCTCTCCTTGGGGCTACTTCAGTAGGACACAAACCATAACGATAGAACTTAGAACTACATTATTGTGCCAAGTTTGAAAGAGCTAGCACAAACCGTGTTTGATTTAGAGGTCTAACTACATGTATCCATATAAGAGAAAACAGAGTGAAACCTAAACATGAAAACGGTGACTGCAAAGGAACGGTTTAACCTAGAAGAACGAAATTTGGTGAGCCAAGTGGGATTGGTGTACTGATCATTACCTGCAAGTATCATCAAGATTGGGTGAAAAAATGTTTGCTGAGATTTCCGGAAACTCTTGTTTTTTGGAAGCTTGGCAACCCCTTTCAATGAAAGTGACTCATCTCAGTCTCGGCTTGGGGCTACTTGAATAGGACATAAACTATAGCGATAGAACTTGGAACTACATTATTGTGCCAAGTTTCAAAGAGCTAGCACAAGCCGTGTTTGATTTAGAGTTCCAACTACATGTATCCATAAAGGAGAAAACAGAGTGAAACCGAAACATGCACACGGTTCCTGCAAAGGAGCCTTTTAACCTAGAAGAACGAAATTGGGTGATCCAAGTGGGATTGGTGTACTTATCATTACCTGCCAGTATCATCAAGATTGGGTGAAAAAATGTTTGCTGAGATTTCAGGAAACTCGTAGTTTTTTGGAAGCTTGGCAACCCCATTCAATGAAAAGGATTCTCCTCAGTTTCTGCTTGGGGCTACTTCCATAACACAAACCATAGGGATAGAACATGGAACTACATTATTGTGCCAAGTTTCAAGAGCTAGCACAAACCGTGTTTGATTTTGAGTTCCAACTACATGTAACCATATAGGAGAAAACAGAGTGAAACCTAAACATGGAAACGGTTACTGCAAAGGAACGGTTTAACCTAGAAGAACGAAATTTGGTGAGCCAAGTGGGATTGGTGTACTGATCATTACCTGCAAGTATCATCAAGATTGGGTGCAAAAATGTTTGCTGACATTTCAGGAAACTCGTACTTTTTTGGAAGCTTGGCAACCCCTTTCAATAAAAGTGATTCTCGTCAGTCTCTGCTTGGGGCTACTTCCATAAGACACAAACCATAACGATACAACTTGGAACTACATTATTGTGCCACGTTTCAAAGAGCTAACACAAACTGTGTTTGATTTAGAGTTCCAAATACATGTAACCATATAGGAGAAAACAGAGTGAAACCTAAACATCAAAACGGTTACTGCAAACAACGGTTTAACCTAGAAGAACGAAATTTCGTGAGCCAAGTGGGATTGGTGTACTGATCATTACCTGTATGTATCATCAAGATTGGTTGAAAATTGTTTGCTGAGATTTCAGGAAACTCGTAGTATTTGGAAGCTTGGCAACCCCTTTCAATGCAAGTGATTCTCGTCAGTCTCTGCTTGGGGCTACTTCCATAGGACACAAACCATAGCGATAGAAGTTGGAACTACATTACTGTGCCAAGTTTCAAAGAGCTAGCACAAACCGTGTTTGATTTAGAGTTCCAACTACATTTATCCATATAGGAGAAAACAGAGTGAAACCTAAACATGAAAACGGTTACTGCAAAGGAACGGTTTAAACTAGAAGAATGAAATTTGGTGAGCCAAGTGGGATTGGTGTACTGATCATTACCTGCAAGTATCATCAAGATTGGGAGAAAAAATGTTTGCTGAGATTTCAGGAAACTCGTAGTTTTTTGGAAGCTTGGCAACCCCTTTCAATGAAAGTGATGCTCGTCAGTCTCTGCTTGGGGCTACTTCAATAGGACACATACCATAGCAATAGAACTTGGAACTACATTATTGTGCCAAGTTTCAAAGAGCTAGCACATACCGTGTTTATTTTAGAGTTCCAACTACATGTATCCATATAGGAGAAAACAGAGTGAAACCTAAACATGAAAACGGTTCCTGCAAAGGAAAGGTTTAACCTAGAAGAACGAAATTTGGTGAGCCAAGTGGGATTGGTGTACTCATCATTACCTGCAAGTATCATCAAGATTGGGTCCAAAAATGTTCGCTGAGATTTCAGGAAACTGGTAGATTTTTGGAAGCTTGGCAACCCCTTTCAATGAAAGTGATTCTCGTCAGTCTCTGGTTGGGGCTACTTCAATAGGACACAAACCATAGCGATACAACTTAGAACTACATTATTGTGCCACGTTTCAAAGAGCTAGTACAAACCTTGTTGATTTAGAGTTCCAAATACATGTATCCATATAGGAGAAAACAGAGTGAAACCTAAACATGAAAAGGGTTACTGCAAAGGAACGGTTTAACGTAGAAGAACGAAATTTGGTGAGCCAAGTGGGGGATTGGTGTACTGATCAGTACCTGCGAGTATCATCAAGATTGGGTGAAAAAATGTTTGCTGAGATTTCAGGAAACTCGTAGTTTTTTGGAAGCTTGGCAACCCCTTTCAATGAAAGTGATACTCCTCAGTCTCTGCTTGGGGCTACTTCAGTAGGACACAAACCGTATCGATAGAACTTGGAGCTACATTATTGGGCCAAGTTTCAAGGAGCTAGCACAAACCATGTTTGATTTAGAGTTCCAACTACATGTATCCATACAGGAGAAAACAGAGTGAAACCTAAACATGAAAACGGTTACTGCAAAGGAACCGTTTAACCTAGAAGAACGAAATTTGGTAAGCCAAGTGGGATTGGTGTACTGATCATTACCTGCATGTATCATCAAGATTGGGTGAAAAAATGTTTGCTGAGATTTCCGGAAACTCTTCTTTTTTGGAAGCTTGGCAACCCCTTTCAAAGAAAGTGATTCTCGTCAGCCTCTGCTTTGGGCTACTTCAGTAGAACACAAACCATAGCGATAGAACTTGGAACTACATTATTGTGCCAAGTTTCAAAGAGCTAGCACAAACCGTGTTTGATTTAGAGTTCCAACTACATGTATCCACATAGGAGAAAACAGAGTGAAAACTAAACATGAAAACGGTTACTGCAAAGGAACGGTTTAACATAGAAGAACGAAATTTGGTGAGCCATGTGGGATTGGTGTACTGATCATTACCTGCCAGTATCATCAAGATTGGGTGCAAAAATGTTCGCTGAGATTTCAGGAAACTCTTATTTTTTTTGAAGCTTGGCAACCCCTTTCAGTGCAAGTGATTCTCCTCAGTCTCTGCTTGGGGCTACTTCAGTAGGACACAAACCGTAGCGATAGAACTTGGAACTACATTATTGTGCCAAGTTTCAAAGAGCTAGCACAAACCGTGTTTGATTTAGAGTTCCAAATACATGTATCCATATAGGAGAAAACAGAGTGAAACCTAAACATGAAAACGCTTTCTGCAAAGGAACCGTTTAACCTAGAAGAACGAAATTTGGTGAGCCAAGTGGGATTGGTGTACTCATCATTACCTGAAGTATCATCAAGATTGGGTGAAAAAATGTTTGCTGAGATTTCAGGAAACTCGTAGTTTTTTGGAAGCTTGGCAACCCCATTCAATGAAAGGGATTCTCGTCAGTTTCTGCTTGGGGCTACTTCCATATGACACAAACCATAGGGATAGAACATGGAAGTACATTATTGTGCCAAGTTTCAAAGAGCTAGCACGAACCGTGTTTGATTTAGAGTTCCAACTACATGTATCCATATAGGAGAAAACAGAGTGAAAACTAAACATGAAAACGGTTACTGCAAAGGAACGGTTTAACATAGAAGAACGAAATTTGGTGAGCCATGTGGGATTGGTGTACTGATCATTACCTGCCAGTATCATCAAGATTGGGTGCAAAAATGTTCGCTGAGATTTCAGGAAACTCTTATTTTTTTTGAAGCTTGGCAACCCCTTTCAGTGCAAGTGATTCTCCTCAGTCTCTGCTTGGGGCTACTTCAGTAGGACACAAACCATAGCGATAGAACTTGGAACTACATTATTGTGCCAAGTTTCAAAGAGCTAGCACAAACCGTGTTTGATTTAGAGTTCCAACTACATGTATCCATATAGGAGAAAACAGAGTGAAACCTAAACATGAAAACGGTTTCTGCAAAGGAACCGTTTAACCTAGAAGAACGAAATTTGGTGAGCCAAGTGGGATTGGTGTACTGATCTTTACCTGCCAGTATCATCAAGATTGGGTGCAAAAATGTTTGCTGACATTTCAGGAAACTCGTACTTTTTTGGAAGCTTGGCAACCCCTTTCAATAAAAGTGATTCTCGTCAGTCTCTGCTTGGGGCTACTTCCATAAGACACAAACCATAACGATACAACTTGGAACTACATTATTGTGCCAAGTTTGAAAGAGCTAGCACAAACCGTGTTTGATTTAGAGGTCTAACTACATGTATCCATATAAGAGAAAACAGAGTGAAACCTAAACATGAAAACGGTGACTGCAAAGGAACGGTTGAACCTAGAAGAACGAAATTTGGTGAGCCAAGTGGGATTGGTGTACTGATCATTACCTGCAAGTATCATCAAGATTGGGTGAAAAAATGTTTGCTGAGATTTCCGGAAACTCTTGTTTTTTGGAAGCTTGGCAACCCCTTTCAATGAAAGTGACTCATATCAGTCTCGGCTTGGGGCTACTTGAATAGGACATAAACTATAGCGATAGAACTTGGAACTACATTATTGTGCCAAGTTTCAAAGAGCTAGCACAAGCCGTGTTTGATTTAGAGTTCCAACTACATGTATCCATAAAGGAGAAAACAGAGTGAAACCGAAACATGCACACGGTTCCTGCAAAGGAGCCTTTTAACCTAGAAGAACGAAATTGGGTGATCCAAGTGGGATTGGTGTACTTATCATTACCTGCCAGTATCATCAAGATTGGGTGAAAAAATGTTTGCTGAGATTTCAGGAAACTCGTAGTTTTTTGGAAGCTTGGCAACCCCATTCAATGAAAAGGATTCTCCTCAGTTTCTGCTTGGGGCTACTTCCATAACACAAACCATAGGGATAGAACATGGAACTACATTATTGTGCCAAGTTTCAAGAGCTAGCACAAACCGTGTTTGATTTTGAGTTCCAACTACATGTAACCATATAGGAGAAAACAGAGTGAAACCTAAACATGGAAACGGTTACTGCAAAGGAACGGTTTAACCTAGAAGAACGAAATTTGGTGAGCCAAGTGGGATTGGTGTACTGATCATTACCTGCAAGTATCATCAAGATTGGGTGCAAAAATGTTTGCTGACATTTCAGGAAACTCGTACTTTTTTGGAAGCTTGGCAACCCCTTTCAATAAAAGTGATTCTCGTCAGTCTCTGCTTGGGGCTACTTCCATAAGACACAAACCATAACGATACAACTTGGAACTACATTATTGTGCCACGTTTCAAAGAGCTAACACAAACTGTGTTTGATTTAGAGTTCCAAATACATGTAACCATATAGGAGAAAACAGAGTGAAACCTAAACATCAAAACGGTTACTGCAAACAACGGTTTAACCTAGAAGAACGAAATTTCGTGAGCCAAGTGGGATTGGTGTACTGATCATTACCTGTATGTATCATCAAGATTGGGTTGAAAATTGTTTGCTGAGATTTCAGGAAACTCGTAGTATTTGGAAGCTTGGCAACCCCTTTCAATGCAAGTGATTCTCGTCAGTCTCTGCTTGGGGCTACTTCCATAGGACACAAACCATAGCGATAGAAGTTGGAACTACATTACTGTGCCAAGTTTCAAAGAGCTAGCACAAACCGTGTTTGATTTAGAGTTCCAACTACATTTATCCATAAAGAGAAAACAGAGTGAAACCTAAACATGAAAACGGTTACTGCAAAGGAACGGTTTAAACTAGAAGAACGAAATTTGGTGAGCCAAGTGGGATTGGTGTACTGATCATTACCTGCAAGTATCATCAAGATTGGGAGAAAAAAATGTTTGCTGAGATTTCAGGAAACTCGTAGTTTTTTGGAAGCTTGGCAACCCCTTTCAATGAAAGTGATGCTCGTCAGTCTCTGCTTGGGGGGCTACTTCAATAGGACACAAACCATAGCAATAGAACTTGGAACTACATTATTGTGCCAAGTTTCAAAGAGCTAGCACATATCGTGTTTATTTTAGAGTTCCAACTACATGTATCCATATAGGAGAAAACAGAGTGAAACCTAAACATGAAAACGGTTCCTGCAAAGGAACGGTTTAACCTAGAAGAACGAAATTTGGTGAGCCAAGTGGGATTGGTGTACTCATCATTACCTGCAAGTATCATCAAGATGGCTCCAAAAATGTTCGCTGAGATTTCAGGAAACTGGTAGATTTTTGGAAGCTTGGCAACCCCTTTCAATGAAAGTGATTCTCGTCAGTCTCTGGTTGGGGCTACTTCAATAGGACACAAACCATAGCGATACAACTTGGAACTACATTATTGTGCCACGTTTCAAAGAGCTAGTACAAACCTTGTTGATTTAGAGTTCCAAATACATGTATCCATATAGGAGAAAACAGAGTGAAACCTAAACATGAAAAGGTTACTGCAAAGGAACGGTTTAACGTAGAAGAACGAAATTTGGTGAGCCAAGTGGGGGATTGGTGTACTGATCAGTACCTGCCAGTATCATCAAGATTGGGTGAAAAAATGTTTGCTGAGATTTCAGGAAACTCGTAGTTTTTTGGAAGCTTGGCAACACCTTTCAATGAAAGTGATACTCCTCAGTCTCTGCTTGGGGCTACTTCAGTAGGACACAAACCGTAGCGATAGAACTTGGAACTACATTATTGGGCCAAGTTTCAAAGAGCTAGCACAAACCGTGTTTGATTTAGAGTTCCAACTACATGTATCCATACAGGAGAAAACAGAGTGAAACCTAAACATGAAAACGGTTTCTGCAAAGGAACCGTTTAACCTTGAAGAACGAAATTTGGTGAGCCATGTGGGATTGGTGTACTGATCATTACCTGCATGTATCATCAAGATTGGGTGAAAAAATGTTTGCTGAGATTTCCGGAAACTCTTCTTTTTTGGAAGCTTGGCAACCCTTTCAATGAAAGTGATTCTCGTCAGCCTCTGCTTTGGGCTACTTCAGTAGAACACAAACCATAGCGATAGAACTTGGAACTACATTATTGTGCCAAGTTTCAAAGAGCTAGCACAAACCGTGGTTTGATTTAGATTTCCAACTACATGTATCCCTATAGGAGAAAACAGAGTGAAACCTAAGCATGAAAACGGTTACTGCAAAGGAACGGTTTAACCTAGAAGAACGAAATTTGGTGAGCCAAGTGGGATTGGTGTACTCATCATTACCTGCAAGTATCATCAAGATTGGGTGCAAAAATGTTCGCTGAGATTTCAGGAAACTGGTAGATTTTTGGAAGCTTGGCAACCCCTTTCAATGAAAGTGATTCTCGTCAGTCTCTGCTTTGGGCAACTTCCATAGGACACAAACCATAGCGATAGAACTTGGAACTACATTATTGTGCCAAGTTTCAAAGAGCTAGCACAAACCGTGTTTTATTTAGAGTTCCAACTACATGTATCCAATTAGGAGAAATCAGAGTGAAAAACTAAACATGAAAACGGTTACTGCAAAGGAACGGTTTAACCTAGAAGAACGAAATTTGGTGAGCCAAGTGGGATTGGTGTACTGATCATTACCTGCGAGTATTATCAAGATTGGGTTGAAAATTGTTTTCTGAGAATTCAGGAAACTGGTAGTTTTTGGAAGCTTGGCAACCCATTCCAATGCAAGTGATTCTCGTCAGTCTCTGCTTCGGGCTACTTCAATAGGACACAAACCATAGCGATAGAAATTGGAACTACATTATTGTGCCAAGTTTCAAAGAGATAGCACAAACTGTGTTTGATTTAGAGTTCCAACTACATGTATCCATATAGGAGAAAACAGAGTGAAACCTAAAACATGAAATGGTTACTGCAAAGGAACGGTTTAACCTAGAAGAACGAAATTTGGTGAGCCAAGTGGGATTCGTGTACTCATCATTACCTGCAAGTATCATCAAGATTGGGTGCAAAAAAGTTCGCTGAGATTTCAGGAAACTGGTAGTTTTTTGGAAGCTTGGCAACCCCTTTCAATGAAAGTGATTCTCCTCACTCTCTGCTTGGGGGTACTTCCATAGGACACAAACCATAGCGATAGAACTTGGAACTACATTATTGTGCCAAGTTTCAAAGAGCTAGAACAAACCGCGTTTGATTTAGAGTTCCAAATACATGTATCCATATAGGAGAAAACAGAGTGAAACCTAAACATGAAAACGGTTACTGCAAAGGAATGGTTTAACCTAGAAGAAAGAAATTTGGTGAGCCAAGTGGGAATTGGTGTACTCATCATTACCTGCAAGTATCATCAAGATTGGGTGCAAAAATGTTCGCTGAGATTTCAGGAAACTGGTAGTTGTTTGGAAGCTTGGCAACCCTTTGAATGAAAGTGATTCTCGTCACTCTCTGCTTGGGGCAACTTCCATAGGACTCAATCCATAGCGAAAAACTTGGAACTACATTATTGTGCCAAGTTTCAAAGAGCTAGCACAAACCGTGTTTGATTTAGAGTTTAAACTACATGTATCCAAATAGGAGAAAACAGACTGAAAACTAAACATGAAAACGGTGACTGCAAAGGAAGGGTTTAACCTAGAAGAACAAAATTTGGTGAGCCAAGTGGGATTGGTGTACTGATCATTACCTGCAAGTATCATCAAGATTGGGTGAAAAAATGTTTGCTGGAATTTCCGGAAACTCTTGTTTTTTGGAAGCTTGGCAACCCCTTTCAATGAAAGTGATTCTTCTCAGTCTCGGCTAGGGCTACTTCAATAGGACACAAACCATAGCGATAGAACTTGCAACTACATTATTGTGACAAGTTTCAAAGGGCTAGCACAAACCGTGTTTGATTTAGAGTTCCAACTACATGTATCCATATAGGAGAAAACAGAGTGAAACCTAAACATGAAAAAGGTTACTGGAAAGGAACGGTTTAACGTAGAAGAACGAAATTTGGTGAGCCAAGTTGGATTGGTTTACTAATCATTACCTGCATGTATCATTAAGATTGGGTGCAAAAATGTTCGCTGAGATTTCAGGAAACTGGTAGTTTTTTGGAAGCTTGGCAACCCCTTTCAATGAAAGTGATTCTCGTCAGTCTCTGCATGAGGCTACTTCCATAGGACACAAACTATAGCGATAGAACTTGGAACTACATTATTGTGCCAAGTTTCAAAAAGCTAGCACAAGCCGTGTTTGATTTAGAGTTCCAACTACATGTATCCATAAAGGAGAAAACAGAGTGAAACCGAAACATGAAAACGGTTACTGCAAAGGAGCCGTTTAACCTAGAAAAACGAAATTGGGTGATCCAAGTGGGATTGGTGTACTTATCATTATCTGCAAGTATCATCAAGATTGGTTAAAAAATGTTTGCTGAGATTTCCGGAAACTCGTATTTTTTTTGAAGCTTGGGAACCCTTTCAATGAAAGTGATGCTTGTCAGTCTCTGCTTGGGGCTACTTCAATAGGACACAAACCATAGCGATACAACTTGGAACTACATTATTGTGCCAAGTTTCAAAAAGCTAGCACAAACCGTGTTTGATTTAGAGTTCTAACTACATGTATCCATATAGGAGAAAACAGAGTGAAACCTAAACATGAAAACGGTTACTGCAAAGGAACGGTTAAATCTAGAAGAACGAAATTTGGTGAGCCAAGTGGATTGGTGTACTGATCATTACCTGAAGTATAATCAAGATTGGGTGAAAAAAATGTTTGCTGTTATTTCAGGAAACTGGTAGTTTTTTGGAAGCTTGGCAACCCCTTTCAATGCAAGTGATTCTCGACAGTCTCTGCTTGGGGCCACATCAGTAGGACACAAACCGTAGCGATAGAACTTGGAACTACATTATTGTTCCATGTTTCAAAGGAGCTAGTACAAACCGTGTTTGATTTAGAGTTCCACCTACATGTATCCATACAGGAGAAAACAGAGTGAAACCGAAACATGAAAACGGTTACTGCAAAGGAACGGTTTAACATAGAAGAACGAAATTGGTGAGCCAAGTGGGACTCTTGTACTGATCATTACCTGCAAGTATCATCAAGATTGGGTGCAAAAGTGTTCGCTGAGATTTCAGGAAACTGGTAGTTGTTTGGAAGCTTGGCAACCCCTTTCAATGAAAGTGATTCTCGTCACTCTCTGCTTCTTTGGGGCAACTTCCATAGGACACAAACCATAGCGAAGAACTTGGAACTACATTATTGTGCCAAGTTTGAAAGAGCTAGCACAAACCCTGTTTGATTTAGAGTTTAAACTACATGTATCCAAATAGGAGAAAAGAGACTGAAAACTAAACATGAAAACGGTTCCTGGAAAGGAACGGTTTAAACTAGAAGAACGAAATTTGGTGAGCCAAGTGGGATTGGTGTCCTGATCTTTACCTGCCAGTATCATCAAGATTGGGTGAAAAAATGTTTGCTGAGATTTCAGGAATCTCCTAGTTTTTTGGAAGCTTTGCAACCCCTTTCAATGCAAGTAATTCTCGTCAGTCTCTCCTTGGGGCTACTTCAGTAGGGACACAAACCATAACGATAGAACTTGGAACTACATTATTGTGCCAAGTTTGAAAGAGCTAGCACAAACCGTGTTTGATTTAGGGGTCTAACTACATGTATCCATATAAGAGAAAACAGAGTGAAACCTAAACATGAAAACGGTGACTGCAAAGGAACGGTTTAACCTAGAAGAACGAAATTTGGTGAGCCAAGTGGGATTGGTGTACTGATCATTACCTGCAAGTATCATCAAGATTGGGTGAAAAAATGTTTGCTGAGATTTCCGGAAACTCTTGTTTTTGGAAGCTTGGCAACCCCTTTCAATGAAAGTGAGTCATCTCAGTCTCGGCTTGGGGCTACTTCAATAGGACATAAACTATAGCGATAGAACTTGGAACTACATTATTGTGCCAAGTTTCAAAGAGCTAGCACAAGCCGTGTTTGATTTAGAGTTCCAACTACATGTATCCATAAAGGAGAAAACAGAGTGAAACCGAAACATGCACACGGTTACTGCAAAGGAGCCGTTTAACCTAGAAGAACGAAATTGGGTGATCCAAGTGGGGTTGGTGTACTTATCATTACCTGCCAGTATCATCAAGATTGGGTGAAAAAATGTTTGCTGAGATTTCAGGAAACTCGTAGTTTTTTGGAAGCTTGGCAACCCCATTCAATGAAAAGGATTCTCCTCAGTTTCTGCTTGGGGCTACTTCCATAACACAAACCATAGGGATAGAACATGGAAGTACATTATTGTGCCAAGTTTCAAGAGCTAGCACAAACCGTGTTTGATTTTGAGTTCCAACTACATGTAACCATATAGGAGAAAACAGAGTGAAACCTAAACATGGAAACGGTTACTGCAAAGGAACGGTTTAACCTAGAAGAACGAAATTTCGTGAGCCAAGTGGGATTGGTGTACTGATCATTACCTGCATGTATCATCAAGATTGGGTTGAAAATTGTTTGCTGAGATTTCAGGAAACTCGTAGTTTTTGGAAGCTTGGCAACCCCTTTCAATGCAAGTGATTCTCGTCAGTCTCTGCTTGGGCTACTTCCACAGGACACAAACATAGCGATAGAAGTTGGAACTACATTACTGTGCCAAGTTTCAAAGAGCTAGCACAAACCGTGTTTGATTTAGAGTTCCAAATACATGTAACCATATAGGAGAAAACAGAGTGAAACCTAAACATGAAAACGGTTACTGCAAAGGAACGGTTTAACCTAGAAGAACGAAATTTGGTGAGCCAAGTGGGATTGGTGTACTGATAATTTCCTGCAAGTATCATCAATATTGGGTGAAAAAATGTACGCTGAGATTTCAGGAAACTCGTAGTTTTTTGGAAGCTTGACAACCCCTTTCAATGCAAGTGATTCTCGACAGTCTCTGCTTGGGGCTACTTCCATAGGACACAAACCATAGCGATAGAACTTGGAACTACATTATTGTGCCAAGTTTCAAAGAGCTAGCACAAACCGTGTTTGATTTAGAGTTCCAAATACATGTATCCATATAGGAGAAAACAGAGTGAAACATAAACATGAAAACGGTTACAGCAAACAACGGTTTAACTAGAAGAACGAAATTTGGTGAGCCAAGTTGGATTGGTGTACTGATCATTACCTGCATGTATCATCAAGATTTGGGTTGAAAATTGTTTGCTGAGATTTCAGGAAACTCGTAGTTTTTGGAAGCTTGTCAACCCTTTCAATGCAAGTGATCTCGTCAGTCTCTGCTTGGGGCTACTTCCGTAGGACACAAACCATAGCGATAGAACTTGAAACTACATTATTGTGCCAAGTTTCAAAGAGCTAGCACAAACCGTGTTTCATTTAGAGTTCCAACTACATGTATCCATATAGGAGAAAACAGAGTGAAACCTAAACATGAAAACGGTTACTGCAAAGGAACCATTTAACCCAGAAGAACGAAATTTGGTGAGCCAAGTGGGATTGGTGTATTCATCATTACCTGCACGTATCATCAAGATTGGGTGCAAAAGAGTTCGCTGAGATTTCAGGAAATGGTAGTTTTTTGGAAGCTTGGCAACCCCTTTCAAAGAAAGTGATTCTCGTCACTCTCTGCTTGGGGCAACTTCCATAGGACACAAACCATAGCGATAGAACTTGGAACTACATTATTGTGCCAAGTTTCAAAGAGCTAGCACAAACCGCGTTTGATTTAGAGTTCCAAATACATGTATCCATATAGGAGAAAACAGAGTGAAACCTAAACATGAAAACGGTTACTGCAAAGGAACGGTTTAACCTAGAAGAATGAAATTTGGTGAGCCAAGTGGGATTGGTGTACTGATCATTACCTGCAAGTATCATCAAGATTGGGTGAAAAAATGTTTGCTGAGATTTCAGGAAACTCGTAGTTTTTTGGAAGCTTGGCAACCCCTTTCAATGATAGTGATGCTCGTCAGTCTATGCTTGGGGCTACTTCAATAGGACACAAACCATAGCGATACAACTAGCAACTACATTATTGTGCCAAGTTTCAAAGAGCTAGCACAAACCGTGTTTGATTTAGAGTTCCAACTACATGTATCCATATAGGAGAAAGCAGAGTGAAACCTAAACATGAAAACGGTTACTGCAAAGGAACGGTTAAACCTAGAAGAACGAAATTTGGTGAGCCAAGTGAGATTGGTGTACTCATCATTACCTGTAAGTATCATCAGGAGTGGGTGCAAAAATATTCACTGAGATTTCAGGAAACTGGTAGTATTTTGTAAGCTTGGCAACCCCTTTCAATGAAAGTGATTCTCGTCACTCTCTGCTTGGGCAACTTCCATAGGACACAAACCATAGCGATAGAACTTGTAACTACATTATTGTGCCAAGTTTGAAAGAGCTAGCACAAACCGTGTTTGATTTAGAGTTCCAACTACATGTATCCATATAGGAGAAAACAGAGTGAAACCTAAACATGAAAACGGTTACTGCAAAGGAACCGTTTAACCTAGAAGAACGAAATTTGGTGAGCCAAGTGGGATTGGTGTACTCATCATTACCTGCAAGTATCATCAAGATTGGGTGCAAAAATATTCGCTGAGATTTCAGGAAACTCGTAGTTTTTTGGAAGCTTGGCAACCCCTTTCAATGAAAGTGATTCTCGTCACTCTCTGCTTGGGGCAACTTCCATAGGACACACCATAGAGATAGAACTTGGAACTACATTATTTTGCCAAGTTTGAAAGAGCTAGCACAAACCGTGTTTGATTTAGAGTTCCAACTACATGTATCCAAATAGGAGAAAACAGAGTGAAACCTAAACATGAAAACGGTTACTGCAAAGGAACGGTTTAACCTAGAAGAACAAAATTTGGTGAGCCAAGTGGGATTGGTGTACTGATCATTACCTGCAAGTATCATCAAGATTGGGTGAAAAAATGTTTGCTGAGATTTCAGGAAACTCGTAGTTTTTTAGAAGATTGGCATCCCCTTTCAATGCAAGTGATTCTCGACAGTCTCTGCTTGGGACTACTTCACTAGGACACAAACCGTAGCGATAGAACTTGGAACTACATTATTGTCCCATGTTTCAAAGAGCTAGCACAAACCGTGTTTGATTTAGAGTTCCAACTACATGTATCCATACAGGAGAAAACAGAGTGAAACCGAAACATGAAAACGGTTACTGCAAAGGAACGGTTTAAACATAGAAGAACGAAATTTGGTGAGCCAAGTGGGACTCTTGTACTGATCATTAGCTGCAAGTATCATCAAGATTGGGTGCAAAAATGTTCGCTGAGATTTCAGGAAACTGGTAGTTGTTTGGAAGCTTGGCAACCCCTTTCAATGAAAGTGATTCTCGTCACTCTCTGCTTGGGGCAACTTCCATAGGACACAAACCATAGCGAAGAACTTGGAACTACATTATTGTGCCAAGTTTTAGAGCTAGCACAACCCTGTTTGATTTAGAGTTTAAACTACATGTATCCAAATAGGAGAAAACAGACTGAAAACTAAACATGAAAACGGTTACTGGAAAGGAACGGTATAAACTAGAAGAATGAAATTTGGTGAGCCAAGTGGGATTGGTGTACTGATCTTTACCTGCCAGTATCATCAAGATTGGGTGAAAAAATGTTTGCTGAGATTTCAGGAAACTCGTAGTTTTTTGGAAGCTTTGTAACCCATTTCAATGCAAGTAATTCTCGTCAGTCTCTGCTTGGGGCTACTTCAGTAGGACACAAACCATAACGATAGAACTTGGAACTACATTATTGTGCCAAGTTTGAAAGAGCTAGCACAAACCGTGTTTGATTTAGAGGTCTAACTACATGTATCCATATAAGAGAAAACAGAGTGAAACCTAAGCATGAAAACGGTGACTGCAAAGGAACGGTTTAACCTAGAAGAACGAAATTTGGTGAGCCAAGTGGGATTGGTGTACTGATCATTACCTGCAAGTATCATCAAGATTGGGTGAAAAATGTTTGCTGAGATTTCCGGAAACTCTTGTTTTTTGGAAGCTTGGCAACCCCTTTCAATTAAAGTGACTCTTCTCAGTCTCGGCTTGGGGCTACTTCAATAGGACATAAACTATAGCGATAGAACTTGGAACTACATTATTGTGCCAAGTTTCAAAGAGCTAGCACAAGCCGTGTTCGATTTACAGTTCCAACTACATGTATCCATAAAGGAGAAAACAGAGTGAAACCGAAACATGCACACGGTTACTGCAAAGGAGCCGTTTAACCTAGAAGAACGAAATTGGGTGATCCAAGTGGGATTGGTGTACTTATCATTACCTGCCAGTATCATCAAGATTGGGTGAAAAAATGTTTGCTGAGATTTCAGGAAACTCGTAGTTTTTTGGAAGCTTGGCAACCCCATTCAATGAAAAGTATTCTCCTCAGTTTCTGCTTGGGGCTACTTCATAACACAAACCATAGGGATAGAACATGGAACTACATTATTGTGCCAAGTTTCAAACAGCTAGCACAAACCGTGTTTGATTTAGAGTTCCAACTACATGTAACCATATAGGAGAAAACAGAGTGAAACCTAAACATGGAAACGGTTACTGCAAAGGAACGGTTTAACCTAGAAGAACGAAATTTGGTGAGCCAAGTGGGATTGGTGTACTGATCATTACCTGCAAGTATCATCAAGATTGGGTGAAAAATGTACGCTGAGATTTCAGAAAACTCTCTCTTTTTTGGAAGCTTGGCAACCCCTTTCAATAAAAGTGATTCTCGTCAGTCTCTGCTTGGGGCTTCTTCCATAAGACACAAACCATAGCGATAGAACTTGGAACTACATTATTGTGCCAAGTTTAAAGAGCTAGCACAAACCGTGTTTGATTTAGAGTTCCAACTACATGTATCCAAATAGGAATAAACAGAGTGAAAACTAAACATGAAAACGGTTACTGCAAAGGAAAGGTTTAACCTAGAGGAACGAAATTTGGTGAGCCAAGTGGGATTGGTGTACTGATCATTACCTGCCAGTATCATCAAGATTGGGTGCAAAAATGTTTGCTGAGATTTCAGGAAACTCGTATTTTTTTTGAAGCTTGGCAACCCCTTTCAGTGCAAATGATTCTCCTCAGTCTCTGCTTGGGGCTACTTCAGTAGGACACAAACCGTAGCGAGAGAACTTGGAACTACATTATTGTGCCAAGTTTCAAAGAGCTAGCACAAACCGTGTTTCATTTAGAGTTCCAACTACATGTATCCATATAGGAGAAAACAGAGTGAAACCTAAACATGAAAACGGTTACTGCAAAGGAACCGTTTAACCTAGAAGAACGAAATTTGGTGAGCCAAGTGGGAGTGGTGTACTCATCATTACCTGCAAGTATCATCAAGATTGGGTGCAAAAATATTCGCTGATATTTCAGGAAACTCGTAGTTTTTTGGAAGCTTGGCAACCCTTTTCAATGAAAGTGATTCTCGTCACTCTCTGCTTGGGGCAACTTCCATAGGACACACCATAGAGATAGAACTTGGAACTACATTATTTTGCCAAGTTTGAAAGAGCTAGCACAAACCGTGTTTGATTTAGAGTTCCAACTACATGTATCCAAATAGGAGAAAACAGAGTGAAACCTAAACATGAAAATGGTTACTGCAAAGGAACGGTTTAACCTAGAAGAACAAAATTTGGTGAGCCAAGTGGGATTGGTGTACTGATCATTACCTGCAAGTATCATCAAGATTGGGTGAAAAAATGTTTGCTGAGATTTCAGGAAACTCGTAGTTTTTTAGAAGATTGGCATCCCCTTTCAATGCAAGTGATTCTCGACAGTCTCTGCTTGGGACTACTTCACTAGGACACAAACCGTAGCGATAGAACTTGGAACTACATTATTGTGCCATGTTTCAAAGAGCTAGCACAAACCGTGTTTGATTTAGAGTTCCAACTACATGTATCCATACAGGAGAAAACAGAGTGAAACCGAAACATGAAAACGGTTACTGCAAAGGAACGGTTTAACATAGAAGAACGAAATTTGGTGAGCCAAGTGGGACTCTTGTACTGATCATTAGCTGCAAGTATCATCAAGATTGGGTGCAAAAATGTTCGCTGAGATTTCAGGAAACTGGTAGTTGTTTGGAAGCTTGGCAACCCCTTTCAATGAAAGTGATTCACGTCACTCTCTGCTTGGGGCAACTTCCATAGGACACAAACCATAGCGAAGAACTTGGAACTACATTATTGTGCCAAGTTTGAGAGCTAGCACAAACCCTGTTTGATTTAGAGTTTAAACTACATGTATCCAAATAGGAGAAAACAGACTGAAAACTAAACATGAAAACGGTTACTGGAAAGGAACGGTTTAAACTAGAAGAACGAAATTTGGTGAGCCAAGTGGGATTGGTGTACTGATCTTTACCTGCCAGTATCATCAAGATTGGGTGAAAAAATGTTTGCTGAGATTTCAGGAAACTCGTAGTTTTTTGGAAGCTTGGCAACCCATTTCAATGCAAGTAATTCTCGTCAGTCTCTGCTTGGGGCTACTTCAGTAGGACACAAACCATAACGATAGAACTTGGAACTACATTATTGTGCCAAGTTTGAAAGAGCTAGCACAAACCGTGTTTGATTTAGAGTTCCAACTACATGTATCCAAATAGGAGAAAACAGAGTGAAACCTAAACATGAAAATGGTTACTGCAAAGGAACGGTTTAACCTAGAAGAACAAAATTTGGTGAGCCAAGTGGGATTGGTGTACTGATCATTACCTGCAAGTATCATCAAGATTGGGTGAAAAAATGTTTGCTGAGATTTCAGGAAACTCGTAGTTTTTTAGAAGATTGGCATCCCCTTTCAATGCAAGTGATTCTCGACAGTCTCTGCTTGGGACTACTTCACTAGGACACAAACCGTAGCGATAGAACTTGGAACTACATTATTGTGCCATGTTTCAAAGAGCTAGCACAAACCGTGTTTGATTTAGAGTTCCAACTACATGTATCCATACAGGAGAAAACAGAGTGAACCGAAACATGAAAACGGTTACTGCAAAGGAACGGTTTAACATAGAAGAACGAAATTTGGTGAGCCAAGTGGGACTCTTGTACTGATCATTAGCTGCAAGTATCATCAAGATTGGGTGCAAAAATGTTCGCTGAGATTTCAGGAAACTGGTAGTTGTTTGGAAGCTTGGCAACCCCTTTCAATGAAAGTGATTCTCGTCACTCTCTGCTTGGGGCAACTTCCATAGGACACAAACCATAGCGAAGAACTTGGAACTACATTATTGTGCCAAGTTTGAGAGCTAGCACAAACCCTGTTTGATTTAGAGTTTAAACTACATGTATCCAAATAGGAGAAAACAGACTGAAAACTAAACATGAAAACGGTTACTGGAAAGGAACGGTTTAAACTAGAAGAACGAAATTTGGTGAGCCAAGTGGGATTGGTGTACTGATCTTTACCTGCCAGTATCATCAAGATTGGTTGAAAAAATGTTTGCTGAGGTTTCAGGAAACTCGTAGTTTTTTGGAAGCTTTGCAACCCATTTCAATGCAAGTAATTCTCGTCAGTCTCTGCTTGGGGCTACTTCAGTAGGACACAAACCATTACGATAGAACTTGGAACTACATTATTGTGCCAAGTTTGAAAGAGCTAGCACAAACCGTGTTTGATTTAGAGGTCTAACTACATGTATCCATATAAGAGAAAACAGAGTGAAACCTAAGCATGACAACGGTGACTGCAAAGGAACGGTTTAATCTAGAAGAACGAAATTTGGTGAGCCAAGTGGGATTGGTGTACTGATCATTACCTGCAAGTATCATCAAGATTGGGTGAAAAAAATGTTTGCTGAGATTTCCGGAGACTCTTGTTTTTTGGAAGCTTGGCAACCCCTTTCAATGAAAGTGACTCTTCTCAGTCTCGGCTTGGGCTACTTCAATAGGACATAAACTATAGCGATAGAACTTGGAACTACATTATTGTGCCAAGTTTCAAAGAGCTAGCACAAGCCGTGTTCGATTTAGAGTTCCAACTACATGTATCCATAAAGGAGAAAACAGAGTGAAACCGAAACATGCACACGGTTACTGCAAAGGAGCCGTTTAACCTAGAAGAACGAAATTGGGTGATCCAAGTGGGATTGGTGTACTTATCATTACCTGCCAGTATCATCAAGATTGGGTGAAAAAATGTTTGCTGAGATTTCAGGAAACTCGTAGTTTTTTGGAAGCTTGGCAACCCCATTCAATGAAAAGTATTCTCCTCAGTTTCTGCTTGGGGCTACTTCCACAACACAAACCATAGGGATAGAACATGGAACTACATTATTGTGCCAAGTTTCAAACAGCTAGCACAAACCGTGTTTGATTTAGAGTTCCAACTACATGTAACCATATAGGAGAAAACAGAGTGAAACCTAAACATGGAAACGGTTACTGCAAAGGAACGGTTTAACCTAGAAGAACGAAATTTGGTGAGCCAAGTGGGATTGGTGTACTGATCATTACCTGCAAGTATCATCAAGATTGGGTGAAAAAATGTACGCTGAGATTTCAGAAAACTCGTTCTTTTTTGGAAGCTTGGCAACCCCTTTCAATAAAAGTGATTCTCGTCAGTCTCTGCTTGGGGCTACTTCTATAAGACACAAACCATAGCGATAGAACTTGGAACTACATTATTGTGCCAAGTTTAAAGAGCTAGCACAAACCGTGTTTGATTTAGAGTTCCAACTACATGTATCCAAATAGGAAAAAACAGAGTGAAAACTAAACATGAAAACGGTTACTGCAAAGGAACGGTTTAACCTAAAAGAACGAAATTTGGTGAGCCAAGTGGGATTGGTGTACTGATCATTACCTGCCAGTATCATCAAGATTGGGTGCAAAAATGTTTGCTGAGATTTCAGGAAACTCGTATTTTTTTTGAAGCTTGGCAACCCCTTTCAGTGCAAATGATTCTCCTCAGTCTCTGCTTCGGGCTACTTCAGTAGGACACAAACCGTAGCGAGAGAACTTGGAACTACATTATTGTGCCAAGTTTCAAAGAGCTAGCACAAACCGTGTTTCATTTAGAGTTCCAACTACATGTATCCATATAGGAGAAAACAGAGTGAAACCTAAACATGAAAACGGTTACTGCAAAGGAACCATTTAACCTAGAAGAACGAAATTTGGTGAGCCAAGTGGGATTGGTGTATTCATCATTACCTGCACGTATCATCAAGATTGGGTGCAAAAGAGTTCGCTGAGATTTCAGGAAACTGGTAGTTTTTTGGAAGCTTGGCAACCCCTTTCAAAGAAAGTGATTCTCGTCACTCTCTGCTTGGGTAAACTTCCATAGGACACAAACCATAGCGATAGAACTTGGAACTACATTATTGTGCCAAGTTTCAAAGAGCTAGCACAAACCGCGTTTGATTTAGAGTTCCAAATACATGTATCCATATAGGAGAAAACAGAGTGAAACCTAAACATGAAAACGGTTACTGCAAAGGAACGGTTTAACCTAGAAGAACGAAATTTGGTGAGCCAAGTGGGATTGGTGTACTCATCATTACCTGCAAGTATCATCAAGATTGGGTGAAAAAATGTTTGCTGAGATTTCAGGAAACTCGTAGTTTTTTGGAAGCTTGGCAACCCCTTTCAATGATAGTGATGCTCGTCAGTCTATGCTTGGGGCTACTTCAATAGGACACAAACCATAGCGATACAACTAGCAACTACATTATTGTGCCAAGTTTCAAAGAGCTAGCACAAACCGTGTTTGATTTAGAGTTCCAACTACATGTATCCATATAGGAGAAAGCAGAGTGAAACCTAAACATGAAAACGGTAACTGCAAAGGAACGGTTAAACCTAGAAGAACGAAATTTGGTGAGCCAAGTGAGATTGGTGTACTCATCATTACCTATAAGTATCATCAGGAGTGGGTGCAAAAATGTTCGCTGAGATTTCAGGAAACTGGTAGTATTTTGTAAGCTTGGCAACCCCTTTCAATGAAAGTGATTCTCGTCACTCTCTGCTTGGGGCAACTTCCATAGGACACAAACCATAGCGATAGAACTTGGAACTACATTATTGTGCCAAGTTTCAAAGAGCTAGCTCAAACCGTGTTTCATTTAGAGTTCCAACTACATGTATCCATATAGGAGAAAACAGAGTGAAACCTAAACATGAAAACGGTTACTGCAAAGGAACGGTTTAACCTAGAGGAACGAAATTTGGTGAGCCAAGTGGGACTGTTGTACTGATCATTACCTGCAAGTATCATCAAGATTGGGTGCAAAAATGTTTGCTGAGATATCAGGAAACTCGTAGTTTTTTGGAAGCTTGGCAACCCCTTTCAATGAAAGTGATGCTCGTCAGTCTCTGCTTGGGGCTACTTCAATAGGACACAAACCATAGCGATACAACTTGGAACTACATTATTGTGCCAAGTTTCAAAGAGCTAGCACAAACCGTGTTTGATTTAGAGTTCTAACTACATGTATCCATATAGGAGAAAACAGAGTGAAACCTAAACATGAAAAAGGTTACTGCAAAGGAACGGTTAAACCTAGAAGAACGAAATTTGGTGAGCCAAGTGGGATTGGTGTACTCATCATTACCTGCAAGTATCATCAAGATTGGGTGCAAAAATGTTCGCTGAGATTTCAGGAAACTGGTAGTTTTTGGAAGCTTGGCAACCCCTTTCAGTGAAAGTGATCCTCGTCACTCTCTCCTTGGGGCAACTTCCATAGGACACAAACCATAGCGATAGAACTTGGAACTACATTATTGTGCCAAGTTTAAAGAGCTAGCACAAACCGTGTTTGATTTAGAGTTCCAACTACATGTATCCAAATAGGAAAAAACAGAGTGAAAACTAAACATGAAAAAGGTTACTGCAAAGGAACGGTTTAACCTAGAAGAACGAAATTTGGTGAGCCAAGTGGGATTGGTGTACTGATCATTACCTGAAGTATAATCAAGATTGGGTGAAAAAAATGTTTACTGTGATTTCAGGAAACTGGTAGTTTTTTTGAAGCTTGGCAACCCCTTTCAGTGCAAGTGATTCTCCTCAGTCTCTGCTTGGGGCTACTTAAATAGGACACAAACTGTAGCGATAGAACTTGGAACTACATTATTGTGCCAAGTTTCAAAGAGCTAGCACAAACCGTGTTTGATTTAGAGTTCCAAATACATGTATCCATATAGGAGAAAACAGAGTGAAACCTAAACATGAAAACGGTTACTGCTAAGGAACCGTTTAACCTACAAGAACGAAATTTGGTGATCCAAGTGGGATTGGTGTACTCATCATTACCTGCAAGTATCATCAAGATTGGGTGCAAAAATATTCGCTGAGATTTCAGGAAACTCGTAGTTTTTTGGAAGCTTGGCAACCCCTTTCAATGAAAGTGATTCTCGTCACTCTCTGCTTGGGGCAACTTCCATAGGACACACCATAGAGATAGAACTTGGAACTACATTATTTTGCCAAGTTTGAAAGAGCTAGCACAAACCGTGTTTGATTTAGAGTTCCAACTACATGTATCCAAATAGGAGAAAACAGAGTGAAACCTAAACATGAAAATGGTTACTGCAAAGGAACGGTTTAACCTAGAAGAACAAAATTTGGTGAGCCAAGTGGGATTGGTGTACTGATCATTACCTGCAAGTATCATCAAGATTGGGTTAAAAAAATGTTTGCTGAGATTTCAGGAAACTCGTAGTTTTTTAGAAGATTGGCATCCCCTTTCAATGCAAGTGATTCTCGACAGTCTCTGCTTGGGACTACTTCACTAGGACACAAACCGTAGCGATAGAACTTGGAACTACATTATTGTGCCATGTTTCAAAGAGCTAGCACAAACCGTGTTTGATTTAGAGTTCCAACTACATGTATCCATACAGGAGAAAACAGAGTGAAACCGAAACATGAAAACGGTTACTGCAAAGGAACGGTTTAACATAGAAGAACGAAATTTGGTGAGCCAAGTGGGACTCTTGTACTGATCATTAGCTGCAAGTATCATCAAGATTGGGTGCAAAAATGTTCGCTGAGATTTCAGGAAACTGGTAGTTGTTTGGAAGCTTGGCAACCCCTTTCAATGAAAGTGATTCTCGTCACTCTCTGCTTGGGGCAACTTCCATAGGACACAAACCATAGCGAAGAACTTGGAACTACATTATTGTGCCAAGTTTGAGATCTAGCACAAACCCTGTTTGATTTAGAGTTTAAACTACATGTATCCAAATAGGAGAAAACAGACTGAAAACTAAACATGAAAACGGTTACTGGAAAGGAACGGTTTAAACTAGAAGAACGAAATTTGGTGAGCCAAGTGGGATTGGTGTACTGATCTTTACCTGCCAGTATCATCAAGATTGGTTGAAAAAATGTTTGCTGAGGTTTCAGGAAACTCGTAGTTTTTTGGAAGCTTTGCAACCCATTTCAATGCAAGTAATTCTCGTCAGTCTCTGCTTGGGGCTACTTCAGTAGGACACAAACCATTACGATAGAACTTGGAACTACATTATTGTGCCAAGTTTGAAAGAGCTAGCACAAACCGTGTTTGATTTAGAGGTCTAACTACATGTATCCATATAAGAGAAAACAGAGTGAAACCTAAGCATGACAACGGTGACTGCAAAGGAACGGTTTAATCTAGAAGAACGAAATTTGGTGAGCCAAGTGGGATTGGTGTACTGATCATTACCTGCAAGTATCATCAAGATTGGGTGAAAAAAATGTTTGCTGAGATTTCCGGAAACTCTTGTTTTTTGGAAGCTTGGCAACCCCTTTCAATGAAAGTGACTCTTCTCAGTCTCGGCTTGGGGCTACTTCAATAGGACATAAACTATAGCGATAGAACTTGGAACTACATTATTGTGCCAAGTTTCAAAGAGCTAGCACAAGCCGTGTTCGATTTAGAGTTCCAACTACATGTATCCATAAAGGAGAAAACAGAGTGAAACCGAAACATGCACACGGTTACTGCAAAGGAGCCGTTTAACCTAGAAGAACGAAATTGGGTGATCCAAGAGGGATTGGTGTACTTATCATTACCTGCCAGTATCATCAAGATTGGGTGAAAAAATGTTTGCTGAGATTTCAGGAAACTCGTAGTTTTTTGGAAGCTTGGCAACCCCATTCAATGAAAAGTATTCTCCTCAGTTTCTGCTTGGGGCTACTTCCACAACACAAACCATAGGGATAGAACATGGAACTACATTATTGTGCCAAGTTTCAAACAGCTAGCACAAACCGTGTTTGATTTAGAGTTCCAACTACATGTAACCATATAGGAGAAAACAGAGTGAAACCTAAACATGGAAACGGTTACTGCAAAGGAACGGTTTAACCTAGAAGAACGAAATTTGGTGAGCCAAGTGGGATTGGTGTACTGATCATTACCTGCAAGTATCATCAAGATTGGGTGAAAAAATGTACGCTGAGATTTCAGAAAACTCGTTCTTTTTTGGAAGCTTGGCAACCCCTTTCAATAAAAGTGATTCTCGTCAGTCTCTGCTTGGGGCTACTTCTATAAGACACAAACCATAGCGATAGAACTTGGAACTACATTATTGTGCCAAGTTTAAAGAGCTAGCACAAACCGTGTTTGATTTAGAGTTCCAACTACATGTATCCAAATAGGAAAAAACAGAGTGAAAACTAAACATGAAAACGGTTACTGCAAAGGAACGGTTTAACCTAAAACAACGAAATTTGGTGAGCCAAGTGGGATTGGTGTACTGATCATTACCTGCCAGTATCATCAAGATTGGGTGCAAAAATGTTTGCTGAGATTTCAGGAAACTCGTATTTTTTTTGAAGCTTGGCAACCCCTTTCAGTGCAAATGATTCTCCTCAGTCTCTGCTTCGGGCTACTTCAGTAGGACACAAACCGTAGCGAGAGAACTTGGAACTACATTATTGTGCCAAGTTTCAAAGAGCTAGCACAAACCGTGTTTCATTTAGAGTTCCAACTACATGTATCCATATAGGAGAAAACAGAGTGAAACCTAAACATGAAAACGGTTACTGCAAAGGAACCATTTAACCTAGAAGAACGAAATTTGGTGAGCCAAGTGGGATTGGTGTATTCATCATTACCTGCACGTATCATCAAGATTGGGTGCAAAAGAGTTCGCTGAGATTTCAGGAAACTGGTAGTTGTTTGGAAGCTTGGCAACCCCTTTCAAAGAAAGTGATTCTCGTCACTCTCTGCTTGGGGAAACTTCCATAGGACACAAACCATAGCGATAGAACTTGGAACTACATTATTGTGCCAAGTTTCAAAGAGCTAGCACAAACCGCGTTTGATTTAGAGTTCCAAATACATGTATCCATATAGGAGAAAACAGAGTGAAACCTAAACATGAAAACGGTTACTGCAAAGGAACGGTTTAACCTAGAAGAACGAAATTTGGTGAGCCAAGTGGGATTGGTGTACTCATCATTACCTGCAAGTATCATCAAGATTGGGTGAAAAAATGTTTGCTGAGATTTCAGGAAACTGGTAGTATTTTGTAAGCTTGGCAACCTCTTTCAATGAAAGTGATTCTCGTCACTCTCTGCTTGGGGCAACTTCCATAGGACACAAACCATAGCGATAGAACTTGGAACTACATTATTGTGCCAAGTTTCAAAGAGCTAGCTCAAACCGTGTTTCATTTAGAGTTCCAACTACATGTATCCATATAGGAGAAAACAGAGTGAAACCTAAACATGAAAACGGTTACTGCAAAGGAACGGTTTAACCTAGAGGAACGAAATTTGGTGAGCCAAGTGGGACTGTTGTACTGATCATTACCTGCAAGTATCATCAAGATTGGGTGCAAAAATGTTTGCTGAGATATCAGGAAACTCGTAGTTTTTTGGAAGCTTGGCAACCCCTTTCAATGAAAGTGATGCTCGTCAGTCTCTGCTTGGGGCTACTTCAATAGGACACAAACCATAGCGATAGAACTTGGAACTACATTATTGTGCCAAGTTTCAAAGAGCTAGCACAAACCGTGTTTGATTTAGAGTTCTAACTACATGTATCCATATAGGAGAAAACAGAGTGAAACCTAAACATGAAAAAGGTTACTGCAAAGGAACGGTTAAACCTAGAAGAACGAAATTTGGTGAGCCAAGTGGGATTGGTGTACTCATCATTACCTGCAAGTATCATCAAGATTGGGTGCAAAAATGTTCGCTGAGATTTCAGGAAACTGGTAGTTTTTGGAAGCTTGGCAACCCCTTTCAGTGAAAGTGATCCTCGTCACTCTCTCCTTGGGGCAACTTCCATAGGACACAAACCATAGCGATAGAACTTGGAACTACATTATTGTGCCAAGTTTAAAGAGCTAGCACAAACCGTGTTTGATTTAGAGTTCCAACTACATGTATCCAAATAGGAAAAAACAGAGTGAAAACTAAACATGAAAAAGGTTACTGCAAGGAACGGTTTAACCTAGAAGAACGAAATTTGGTGAGCCAAGTGGGATTGGTGTACTGATCATTACCTGAAGTATAATCAAGATTGGGTGAAAAAAATGTTTACTGTGATTTCAGGAAACTGGTAGTTTTTTTGAAGCTTGGCAACCCCTTTCAGTGCAAGTGATTCTCCTCAGTCTCTGCTTGGGGCTACTTAAATAGGACACAAACTGTAGCGATAGAACTTGGAACTACATTATTGTGCCAAGTTTCAAAGTGCTAGCACAAACCGTGTTTGATTTAGAGTTCCAAATACATGTATCCATATAGGAGAAAACAGAGTGAAACCTAAACATGAAAACGGTTACTGCTAAGGAACCGTTTAACCTACAAGAACGAAATTTGGTGAGCCAAGTGGGATTGGTGTACTCATCATTACCTGCAAGTATCATCAAGATTGGGTGCAAAAATATTCGCTGAGATTTCAGGAAACTCGTAGTTTTTTGGAAGCTTGGCAACCCCTTTCAATGAAAGTCATTCTCGTCACTCTCTGCTTGGGGCAACTTCCATAGGACACACCATAGAGATAGAACTTGGAACTACATTATTTTGCCAAGTTTGAAAGAGCTAGCACAAACCGTGTTTGATTTAGAGTTCCAACTACATGTATCCAAATAGGAGAAAACAGAGTGAAACCTAAACATGAAAACGGTTACTGCAAAGGAACGGTTTAACCTAGAAGAACAAAATTTGGTGAGCCAAGTGGGATTGGTGTACTGATCATTACCTGCAAGTATCATCAAGATTGGGTGAAAAAATGTTTGCTGAGATTTCAGGAAACTCGTAGTTTTTTAGAAGATTGGCATCCCCTTTCAATGCAAGTGATTCTCGACAGTCACTGCTTGGGACTACTTCAATAGGACACAAACCATAGCGATAGAACTTGGAACTACATTATTATGGGAAGTTTCCAAGAGCTAGCACAAACCGTGTTTGATTTAGAGTTCCAAATACATGTATCCATATAGGAGAAAACAGAGTGAAACCTAAACATGAAAACGGTTATTGCAAAGGAACAGTTTAACCTAGAAGAACGAAATTTGGTGAGCCAAGTGGGATTGGTGTACTGATCATTACCTGTAAATATCATCAAGATTGGGTGAAAAAATGTTTGCTGAGATTTCAGGAAACTCGTAGTTTTTTGGAAGCTTGGCAACCCCTTTCAATGAAAGTGATTCTCGTCAGTATCTGCTTGAGGATACTTCAATAGGACCCAGAGCTTAGCAATAGAACTTGGAACTGCATTATTGTGCCAAGTTTCAAAGAGCTACCACAAACCCTGTTTGATTTAGTGTTCCAAATACATGTATCCATAGAGGAGAAAACAGAGTGAAACCTAAAAATGAAAACGGTTACTGCAAAGGAACAGTTTAACCTAGAAGAACAAAATTTGGTGAGCCAAGTGGGATTGGTGTACTGATTATTAAATGGAAGTATCATCAAGATTGGTTGAAAAAATGTTTGCTGATATTTCAGGAAACTCGTAGTTTTTTGGAAGCTTGGCAACCCCTTTCAATGAAAGTGATTCTCGTCAGTCTCTGCTTGGGGCTACTTCAATAGGACACAAACCATAGCCATTGATCTTGGAACTACATTATTGTGCCAAGTTTCAAAGAGCTAGCACAAACCGTGTTTGATTTAGAGTTCCAACTACATGTATCCATAGAGAAGAAAACAGAGTGAAACCTAAACATGAAAACGGTTAGTGCAACGCAACGGTTTAACCTAGAAGAACGAAATTTGGTGATCCAAGTGGGATTGGTGTACTGATCATTAAATGGAAGTATCATCAAGATTGGGTGAAAAAATGTTTGCTGAGATTTCAGGAAACTCGTAGTTTTTTGAAGCTTGGCAACCCCTTTCAATGAAAGTGATTCTCGTCAGTCTCTGCTTGGGGCTACTTCCATAGCACACAATCCTTAGCAATAGAACTTGGAACTGCATTATTGAGCCAAGTTTCAAAGAGCTAGCACAAACCCTGTTTAATTTGTGTTCCAAATACATGTATCCATAGAGGAGAAAAACTGAGTGAAACCTAAACATGAAAACGGTTACTGCAAAGGAACAGTTTAACCTAGATGAACGAAATTTGGTGAGCCAAGTGGGACTGGTGTACTGATAATTACCTGCAAGTATCATCAAGATTGGGTGAAAAAATGTTTGCTGAGATTTCAGGAAACTCATAGTTTTTGGAAGCTTGGCAACCCCTTTCAATGAAAGTGATTCTCGTCAGTCTCTGCTTGGGGCTACTTCCATAGGACACAAAGCATAGCCATAGAACTTGGAAGTACATTATTTTGCCAAGTTTCAAAGAGCTAGCAGATCGTGTTTGATTTAGAGTTCCAACTACATGTATCCATAGAGGAGAAAACAGAGTGAAACCTAAACATGAAAACGGTTACTGCAACGCAACGGTTTAACCTAGAAGAACGAAATTTGCTGAGCCAAGTGGGATTGGTGTACTGATCATTAAATGGAAGTATCATCAAGATTGGGTGAAAAAGTGTTTGCTGAGATTTCAGGAAACTCGTAGTTTTTTGGAAGCTTGGCAACCCCTTTCAATGAAAGTGATTCTCGTCAGTCTCTGCTTTGGGCTACTTCCATAGGACACAAAGCTTAGCAATAGAACTTGGAACTGCATTATTGTGCCAAGTTTCAAAGAGCTAGCACAAACCGTGTTTGATTTAGAGGTCCAAATGCATGTATCCATATAGGAGAAAACAGAGTGAAACATAAACTTGAAAACGGTTACTGCAAAGGAATGGTTTAACCTAGAAGAACGAAATTTGGTGAGCCAAGTGGGATTGGTGTACTGATCATTACCTGTCAGTATCATCAACATTGGGTGAAAAAATGTTTGCTGAGTTTTCAGGAAACTCGTAGTTTTTTGGAAGCTTGGCAACCCCTTTCAATGAAAGTGATTCTCGTCAGTCTCTGCTTGGGGCTACTTCAATAGGACACAAACCATAGCGATAGATCTTGGAACTGCATTATTGTGGGAAGTTTCCCAGAGCTAGCACAAACCGTGTTTGATTTAGAGATCCAAATACATGTATGCATATAGGAGAAAACAGAGTGAAACCTAAACATGAAAACGGTTACTGCAAAGGAAGTGTTTAACCTAGAAGAACGAAACCTGGTGAGCCAAGTGGGACTGGTGTACTGATAATTACCTGCAAGTATCATCAAGATTGGGTGAAAAAATGTTTGCTGAGATTTCAGGAAACTCCTAGTTTTTTGAAGCTTGGCAACCCCTTTCAATGAAAGTGATTCTCGTCAGCCTCTGCTTGGGGCTACTTCAATAGGACACAAACCATAGCCATAGAACTTAGATCTACATTATTGTGCCAAGTTTCAAAGACCTAGCACAAACCGTGTTTGATTTAGAGTTCCAACTACATGTATCCATAGAGGAGAAAACAGAGTGAAACCTAAACATGAAAACGGTTACTGCAACGCAACGGTTTAACCTAGAAGAACGAAATTTGGTGAGCCAAGTGGGATTGGTGTACTGATCATTAAATGGAAGTATCATCAAGATTGGGTGAAAAAATGTTTGCTGAGATTTCAGGAAACTCGTAGTTTTTTGGAAGCTTGGCAACCCCTTTCAATGAAAGTGATTCTCGTCAGTCTCTGCTTGGGGCTACTTCCATAGGACACAAACCTTAGCAATAGAACTTGGAACTGCATTATTGTGCCAAGTTTCAAAGAGCTAGCACATACCGTGTTTGATTTAGAGTTCCAACTACATGTATCCATAGAGGAGAAAACAGAGTGAAACCTAAACATGAAAACGGTTACTGCAAAGGAAGGGTTTAACCTAGAAGAACGAAACCTGGTGAGCCAAGTGGGACTGGTGTACTGATAATTACCTGCAAGTATCATCAAGATTGGGTGAAAAAATGTTTGCTGAGATTTCAGGAAACTCGTAGTTTTTTGGAAGCTTGGCAACCCCTTTCAATGAAAGTGATTCTCGTCAGTCTCTGCTTGGGGCTACTTCCATCGGACACAATGCATAGCCATAGAACTTAGAACTACATTATTGTGCCAAGTTTCAAACAGCTAGCACAAACCGTGTTTGATTTAGAGTTCCAACTACATGTATCCAGAGAGTAGAAAACAGAGTGAAACCTAAACATGAAAACGGTTTTTGCAACGCAACGGTTTAACCTAGAAGAACGAAATTTGGTGATCCAAGTGGGATTGGTGTACTGATCATTAAATGGAAGTATCATCAAGATTGGGTGAAAAAATGTTTGCTGAGATTTCAGGAAACTCGTAGTTTTTTGGAAGCTTGGCAACCCCTTTCAATGAAAGTGATTCTCGTCAGTCTCTGCTTGGGGCTACTTCCATAGGACACAAACCTTAGCAATAGAACTTGGAACTGCATTATTGTGCCAAGTTTCAAAGAGCTAGCACAAACCGTGTTTGATTTAGAGTTCCAAATGCATGTATTCATATAGGAGAAGACAGAGTGAAAACTAAACATGAAAACGGTTACTGCAAACCAACGGTTTAACTTGAAGAACCAAATTTGGTGAGCCAAGTGGGATTGGTGAACTGATTATTAAATGGAAGTATCATCAAGATTGGGTGAAAAAATGTTTGCTGAGATTTCAGGAAACTCGTAGTTTTTTGGAAGCTTCGCAACCCTTTTCAATGAAAGTGATTCTCGTCAGTATCTGCTTGAGGATACTTCAATAGGACACAAAGCTTAGCAATAGAACTTGGAACTGCATTATTGTGCCAATTTTCAAAGAGCTAGCACAAACCCTGTTTGATTTAGTGGTCCAAATACATGTATCCAAAGAGGAGAAAACAGAGTGAAACCTAAACATGAAAACGGTTACTGCAACGCAACGGTTTAACCTAGAAGAACGAAATTTGGTGAGCCAAGTGGGATTGGTGTACTGATCATTAAATGGAAGTATCATCAAGATTGGGTGAAAAAATGTTTGCTGAGATTTCAGGAAACTCGTAGTTTTTTGGAAGCTTGGCAACCCCTTTCAATGAAAGTGATTCTCGTCAGTCTCTGCTTGGGGCTACTTCCATAGGACACAAACCTTAGCCATAGAACTTAGAACTGCATTCTTGTGCCAAGTTTCAAAGAGCTAGCACAAACCGTGTTTGATTTAGAGTTCCAACTACATGTATCCATATAGGAGAAAACAGAGTGAAACCTAAACATGAAAACGGTTACTGCAAAGGAAGGGTTTAACCTAGAAGAATAAAACCTGGTG
>NW_027554238.1:0-81815 GCF_045843805.1 Urocitellus parryii
ATTTCCGGAAACTCGTAGTTTTTTTGGAAGATTGGCAACCCCTATCAATGAAAGTGATTCTTGTCAGTCTCTCCTTGAGCCTACGTCAATAGGACACAAACCATAGCGATAGAACTTGGAACTACATTATTGTGCCAAGTTTCAAAGAGCTAGCACAAACTGTGTTTGATTTAGAGTTCCAACTACATGTATCAATATAGGAGAAAACAGAGTGAAACTTAAACATGAAAACGGTTACTGCAAAGGAACGGATTAACCTAGAAGAACGAAATTTGTTGAGCCAAGTGGGATTGGTGTACTGATCATTAAATGGAAGTATCATCAAGATTGGGAGAAAAAATGTTTGCTGAGATTTCCGGAAACTCGTAGTTTTTTGGAAGCTTGGCAACCCCTTTCTATGAACGTGATTCTCCTCAATCTCTGCTTGGGGCTACTTCAATAGGATCATAAACCATAGCGATAGAACTTGGAACTACATTATTGTGCCAAGTTTCAAAGAGCTAGCACAAACCGTGTTTGATTTAGAGTTCCAACTACATGTATCCATATAAGAGAAAACAGAGTGAAATCTAAACATGAAAACGGTTACTGCAAAGGAACGGTTTAACCTAGAAGAACGAAATTTGGTGAGCCAAGTGGGATTGGTGTACTGATCATTACCTGCAAGTATCATCAAGATTGGGTGAAAAAATGTTTGCTGAGACTTCTGGAAACTCGTAGTTTTTTGGAAGCTTGGCAACCCCTTTCAATGAATGTGATTCTCATCAGTCTCTGCTTGGGGCTACTTCAATAGGACACAAAGCAAAGCGATAGAACTTGGAACTACATTATTGTGCCAAGTTTCAAAGAGCTAGCACAAACCGTGTTTGATTTAGAGTTCCAACTACATGTATCCATATAGGAGAAAACAGAGTGAAACCTAAACATGAAAATGGTTACTGCAAAGGAACGGATTAACCTAGAAGAACGAACTTTGTTGAGCCAAGTGGGATTGGTGTACTGATCATTAAATGGAGGTATCATCAAGATTGGGTGAAAAAATGTTTGCTGAGATTTCCGGAAACTCGTAGTTTTTTGGAAGCTTGGCAACCCCTTTCAATGAAAGTGATTCTCGTCAGTCTCTGCTTGGGGCTACTTCAATAGGACACAAACCATAGCGATAGAACTTGGAACTACATTATTGTGCCAAGTTTCAAAGAGCTAGCACAAACCGTGTTTGATTTAGAGTTCCAACTACATGTATCCATAAGGGAGAAAACAGAGTGAAACCTAAACATTAAAACGGTTACTGCAAAGGAACGGTTTAACCTAGAAGAACGAAATTTGGTGAGCCAAGTGGGATTGGTGTACTGGTCATTACCTGCAAGTATCATCAAAATTGGATGAAAAAATGATTGCTGAGATTTCCGGAAACTCGTAATTTTTTGGAAATTTCTCAACCCCTTTCAATGAAAGTGATTCTCGTCAGTCTCTGCTTGGGGCTACTTCAATTGGACACAAACCATAGCGATAGAACTTGGAACTACATTATTGTGCCAAGTTTCAAAGAGCTAGCACAAACTGTGTTTGATTTAGAGTTCCAACTACATGTATCAATATAGGAGAAAACAGAGTGAAACTTAAACATGAAAACGGTTACTGCAAAGGAACGGATTAACCTCGAAGAACGAAATTTGTTGAGCCAAGTGGGATTGGTGTACTGATCATTAAATGGAAGTATCATCAAGATTGGGAGAAAAGATGTTTGCTGAGATTTCCGGAAACTCGTAGTTTTTTGGAAGCTTGGCAACCCCTTTCTATGAACGAGATTCTCCTCAATCTCTGCTTGGGGCTACTTCAATAGGATCATAAACCATAGCGTTAGAACTTGGAACTACATTATTGTGCCAAGTTTCAAAGAGCTAGCACAAACCGTGTTTGATTTAGAGTTCCAACTACATGTATCCATATAGGAGAAAACAGAGTGAAATCTAAACATGAAAACGGTTACTGCAAAGGAACGGTTTAACCTAGAAGAACGAAATTTGGTGAGCCAAGTGGGATTGGTGTACTGATCATTAAATGGAAGTATCATCAAGATTGGGTGAAAAAATGTTTGCTGAGATTTCAGGAATCTCGTAGTTTTTTGGAAGCTTGGCAACCCCTTTGAATGAAAGTGATTCTCGTCAGTCTCTGCTTGGGGCTACTTCAATAGGACACAAAGCAAAGCGATAGAACTTGGAACTACATTATTGTGCCAAGTTTCAAAGAGCTAGCACAAACCGTGTTTGATTTAGAGTTCCAACTACATGTATCCATAAGGGAGAAAACAGAGTGAAACCTAAACATTAAAACGGTTACTGCAAAGGAACGGTTTAACCTAGAAGAACGAAATTTGGTGAGCCAAGTGGGATTGGTGTACTGGTCATTACCTGCAAGTATCATCAAAATTGGATGAAAAAATGATTGCTGAGATTTCCGGAAACTCGTAATTTTTTGGAAATTTCTCAACCCCTTTCAATGAAAGTGATTCTCGTCAGTCTCTGCTTGGGGCTACTTCAATTGGACACAAACCATAGCGATAGAACTTGGAACTACATTATTGTGCCAAGTTTCAAAGAGCTAGCACAAACTGTGTTTGATTTAGAGTTCCAACTACATGTATCAATATAGGAGAAAACAGAGTGAAACTTAAACATGAAAACGGTTACTGCAAAGGAACGGATTAACCTAGAAGAACGAAATTTGTTGAGCCAAGTGGGATTGGTGTACTGATCATTAAATGGAAGTATCATCAAGATTGGGAGAAAAGATGTTTGCTGAGATTTCCGGAAACTCGTAGTTTTTTGGAAGCTTGGCAACCCCTTTCTATGAACGAGATTCTCCTCAATCTCTGCTTGGGGCTACTTCAATAGGATCATAAACCATAGCGTTAGAACTTGGAACTACATTATTGTGCCAAGTTTCAAAGAGCTAGCACAAACCGTGTTTGATTTAGAGTTCCAACTACATGTATCCATATAGGAGAAAACAGAGTGAAATCTAAACATGAAAACGGTTACTGCAAAGGAACGGTTTAACCTAGAAGAACGAAATTTGGTGAGCCAAGTGGGATTGGTGTACTGATCATTATCTGCAAGTATCATCAAGATTGGGTGAAAAAATGTTTGCTGAGACTTCTGGAAACTCGTAGTTTTTTGGAAGCTTGGCAACCCCTTTCAATGAATGTGATTCTCATCAGTCTCTGCTTGGGGCTACTTCAATAGGACACAAAGCAAAGCGATAGAACTTGGAACTACATTATTGTGCCAAGTTTCAAAGAGCTAGCACAAACCGTGTTTGATTTAGAGTTCCAACTACATGTATCTATATAGGAGAAACAGAGTGAAACCTAACATGAAAACTGTTACTGCAAAGGAACGTTTTAAACTAGAAGAAGGAAATTTGGTGAGCCAAGTGGGATTGGTGTACTGATCATTACCTGCAAGTATCATCAAGATTGCGTGAAAAAATGTTTGCTGAGATTTCAGGAAACTCGTAGTTTTTTGGAAGCTTGGCAACCCCTTTCAATGAAAGTGATTCTCCTCAGTCTCTGCATGGGGCTACTTCAATAGGATCATAAACCATAGCGATAGAACTTGGAACTATATTATTGTGCCAAGTTTCAAACAGCTAGGACAAACCATGTTTGATTTTGAGTTCCAACTACATGTATCCATATAGGACAAAACAGATCAAAACCTAAACATGAAAACGGTTACTGCAAAGGAACGGTTTAACCTAGAAGAACGAAATTTGGTGAGCCAAGTGGGATTGCTGTACTGATCATTACCTGCAAGTATCATCAAGATTGGGTGAAAAAATGTTTGCTGAGATTTCAGGAAACTCGTAGTTTTTTGAAAGCTTGGCAACCCCTTTCAATGAAAGTGATTCTCGTCAGTCTGTGCTTGGGGCTACTTCAATAGGACACAAACCATAGGGATAGAACTTGGAACTACATTATTGTGCCAAGTTTCAAAGAGCTAGCACAAACCGTGATTGATTTAGATTTCCAACAACATGTATCCATATAGGAGAAAACAGAGTGAAACCTAACCATGAAAACGGTTACTGCAAATTAATGGTTTAACCTAGAAGAACGAAATTTGGTGAGCCAAGTGGGATTGGTGTACTGATCATTACCTGCAGTATCATCAAGATTGGGTGAAAAAATGTTTGCTGAGATTTCCGGAAACTCGTAGTTTTTAGGAAGCTTATCAACCACTTTCAATGAAAGTGATTCTCTTCAGTCTCTGCTTGGGGCTACTTCAATAGGACACAAACCATAGCGAAAGAACTTGGAACTACATTATTGTGCCAAGTTTCAAAGAGCTAGCATAAACCGTGTTTGATTTAGAGTTCCAACTACATGTATCCATATAGGAGAAAACAGAGTGAAACCTCAACATGAAAATGGTTACTGCAAAGGAATGGTTTAACATAGAAGAACGAAATTTGGTGAGCCAAGTGGGATTGGTGTACTGATCATTACCTGCAAGTATCATCAAGATTGGGTGAAAAAATGTTTGCTGAGATTTCCGGAAACTCGTAGTTTTTTGGAAGCTTGGCAACCCCTTTCCATGAAAATGATTCTCGTCAGTCTCTGCTTGTGGCTACTTCAATAGGACACAAACCATAGCGATAGAACTTGGAACTACATTATTGTACCAAGCTTCAAAGAGCTAGCACAAACCGTGTTTGATTTAGAGTTCCAACTACAGGTATCCATATAGGAGAAAACAGAGTGAAACCTAAACATGAAAACGGTTACTGCAAAGGAACGGTTTAACCTCGAAGAACGAAATTTGGTGAGCCAAGTGGGATTGGTGTACTGATCATTAAATGGAAGTATCATCAAGATTGGGTGAAAAAATGTTTGCTGAGTTTTCAGGAAACTCGTAGTTTTTTGGAAGCTTGGAAACCCCTTTCAATGAAAGTGATTCTCGTTATTCTCTGTTTGGGGCTTCTTCAATATGACACAAACCATAGCGATAGAACTTGGAACTACATTTTTTTGCCAAGTTTCAAAGAGCTAGCACAAACTGTGTTTGATTTCGAGTTCCAACTACATGTATCCATATAGGAGAAAACAGAGTGAACCCTAAACATGAAAACGGTTACTGCAAAGGAACGGTTTAACCTAGAAGAAGGAAATTTGGTGAGCCAAGTGGGATTGGTGTACTGATCATTACCTGCAAGTATCATCAAGATTGCGTGAAAAAATGTTTGCTGAGATTTCAGGAAACTCGTAGTTTTTTGGAAGCTTGGCAACCCCTTTCAATGAAAGTGATTCTCCTCAGTCTCTGCTTGGGGCTACTTCAATAGGATCATAAACCATAGCGATAGAACTTTGAACTATATTATTGTGCCAAGTTCAAACAGCTAGGACAAACCATGTTTGATTTTGAGTTCCAACTACATGTATCCATATAGGACAAAACAGATCAAAACCTAAACATGAAAACGGTTACTGCAAAGGAACGGTTTAACCTAGAAGAACGAAATTTGGTGAGCCAAGTGGGATTGCTGTACTGATCATTACCTGCAAGTATCATCAAGATTGGGTGAAAAAATGTTTGCTGAGATTTCAGGAAACTCGTAGTTTTTTGAAAGCGTGGCAACCCCTTTCAATGAAAGTGATTCTCGTCAGTCTGTGCTTGGGGCTACTTCAATAGGACACAAACCATAGGGATAGAACTTGGAACGACATTATTGTGCCAAATTTCAAAGAGCTAGCACAAACCGTGTTTGATTTAGAGTTCCAACTACATGTATCCATATAGGAGAAAACAGAGTGAACCTAAACATGAAAATGGTTACTGCAAAGGAACGGATTAACCTAGAAGAACGAACTTTGTTGAGCCAAGTGGGATTGGTGTACTGATCATTAAATGGAGGTATCATCAAGATTGGGTGAAAAAATGTTTGCTGAGATTTCCGGAAACTCGTAGTTTTTTGGAAGCTTGGCAACCCCTTTCAATGAAAGTGATTCTCGTCAGTCTCTGCTTGGGGCTACTTCAATAGGACACAAACCATAGCGATAGAACTTGGAACTACATTATTGTGCCAAGTTTCAAACAGCTAGCACAAACCGTGTTTGATTTAGAGTTCCAACTACATGTATCCATAAGGGAGAAAACAGAGTGAAACCTAAACATTAAAACGGTTACTGCAAAGGAACGGTTTAACCTAGAAGAACGAAATTTGGTGAGCCAAGTGGGATTGGTGTACTGGTCATTACCTGCAAGTATCATCAAAATTGGATGAAAAAATGATTGCTGAGATTTCCGGAAACTCGTAATTTTTTGGAAATTTCTCAACCCCTTTCAATGAAAGTGATTCTCGTCAGTCTCTGCTTGGGGCTACTTCAATTGGACACAAACCATAGCGATAGAACTTGGAACTACATTATTGTGCCAAGTTTCAAAGAGCTAGCACAAACTGTGTTTGATTTAGAGTTCCAACTACATGTATCAATATAGGAGAAAACAGAGTGAAACTTAAACATGAAAACGGTTACTGCAAAGGAACGGATTAACCTCGAAGAACGAAATTGTTGAGCCAAGTGGGATTGGTGTACTGATCATTAAATGGAAGTATCATCAAGATTGGGAGAAAAGATGTTTGCTGAGATTTCCGGAAACTCGTAGTTTTTTGGAAGCTTGGCAACCCCTTTCTATGAACGAGATTCTCCTCAATCTCTGCTTGGGGCTACTTCAATAGGATCATAAACCATAGCGTTAGAACTTGGAACTACATTATTGTGCCAAGTTTCAAAGAGCTAGCACAAACCGTGTTTGATTTAGAGTTCCAACTACATGTATCCATATAGGAGAAAACAGAGTGAAATCTAAACATGAAAACGGTTACTGCAAAGGAACGGTTTAACCTAGAAGAACGAAATTTGGTGAGCCAAGTGGGATTGGTGTACTGATCATTAAATGGAAGTATCATCAAGATTGGGTGAAAAAATGTTTGCTGAGATTTCAGGAATCTCGTAGTTTTTTGGAAGCTTGGCAACACCTTTGAATGAAAGTGATTCTCGTCAGTCTCTGCTTGGGGCTACTTCAATAGGACACAAACCATAGCGATAGAACTTGGAACTACATTATTGTGCCAAGTTTCAAACAGCTAGCACAAACCGTGTTTGATTTAGAGTTCCAACTACATGTATCCATAAGGGAGAAAACAGAGTGAAACCTAAACATTAAAACGGTTACTGCAAAGGAACGGTTTAACCTAGAAGAACGAAATTTGGTGAGCCAAGTGGGATTGGTGTACTGGTCATTACCTGCAAGTATCATCAAAATTGGATGAAAAAATGATTGCTGAGATTTCCGGAAACTCGTAATTTTTTGGAAATTTCTCAACCCCTTTCAATGAAAGTGATTCTCGTCAGTCTCTGCTTGGGGCTACTTCAATTGGACACAAACCATAGCGATAGAACTTGGAACTACATTATTGTGCCAAGTTTCAAAGAGCTAGCACAAACTGTGTTTGATTTAGAGTTCCAACTACATGTATCAATATAGGAGAAAACAGAGTGAAACTTAAACATGAAAACGGTTACTGCAAAGGAACGGATTAACCTAGAAGAACGAAATTTGTTGAGCCAAGTGGGATTGGTGTACTGATCATTAAATGGAAGTATCATCAAGATTGGGAGAAAAGATGTTTGCTGAGATTTCCGGAAACTCGTAGTTTTTTGGAAGCTTGGCAACCCTTTCTATGAACGAGATTCTCCTCAATCTCTGCTTGGGGCTACTTCAATAGGATCATAAACCATAGCGTTAGAACTTGGAACTACATTATTGTGCCAAGTTTCAAAGAGCTAGCACAAACCGTGTTTGATTTAGAGTTCCAACTACATGTATCCATATAGGAGAAAACAGAGTGAAATCTAAACATGAAAACGGTTACTGCAAAGGAACGGTTTAACCTAGAAGAACGAAATTTGGTGAGCCAAGTGGATTGGTGTACTGATCATTACCTGCAAGTATCATCAAGATTGGGTGAAAAAATGTTTGCTGAGACTTCTGGAACTCGTAGTTTTTTGGAAGCTTGGCAACCCCTTTCAATGAATGTGATTCTCATCAGTCTCTGCTTGGGGCTACTTCAATAGGACACAAAGCAAAGCGATAGAACTTGGAACTACATTATTGTGCCAAGTTTCAAAGAGCTAGCACAAACCGTGTTTGATTTAGAGTTCCAACTACATGTATCTATATAGGAGAAACAGAGTGAAACCTAAACATGAAAACTGTTACTGCAAAGGAACGTTTTAAACTAGAAGAAGGAAATTTGGTGAGCCAAGTGGGATTGGTGTACTGATCATTACCTGCAAGTATCATCAAGATTGCGTGAAAAAATGTTTGCTGAGATTTCAGGAAACTCGTAGTTTTTTGGAAGCTTGGCAACCCCTTTCAATGAAAGTGATTCTCCTCAGTCTCTGCATGGGGCTACTTCAATAGGATCATAAACCATAGCGATAGAACTTGGAACTATATTATTGTGCCAAGTTTCAAACAGCTAGGACAAACCAGTTTGATTTTGAGTTCCAACTACATGTATCCATATAGGACAAAACAGATCAAAACCTAAACATGAAAACGGTTACTGCAAAGGAACGGTTTAACCTAGAAGAACGAAATTTGGTGAGCCAAGTGGGATTGCTGGACTGATCATTACCTGCAAGTATTATCAAGATTGGGTGAAAAAATGTTTGCTGAGATTTCAGGAAAACTCGTAGTTTTTTGAAAGCTTGGCAACCCCTTCAATGAAAGTGATTCTCGTCAGTCTGTGCTTGGGGCTACTTCAATAGGACACAAACCATAGGGATAGAACTTGGAACTACATTATTGTGCCAAGTTTCAAAGAGCTAGCACAAACCGTGATTGATTTAGATTTCCAACAACATGTATCCATATAGGAGAAAACAGAGTGAAACCTAACCATGAAAACGGTTACTGCAAATTAATGGTTTAACCTAGAAGAACGAAATTTGGTGAGCCAAGTGGGATTGGTGTACTGATCATTACCTGCAGTATCATCAAGATTGGGTGAAAAAATGTTTGCTGAGATTTCCGGAAACTCGTAGTTTTTAGGAAGCTTATCAACCACTTTCAATGAAAGTGATTCTCTTCAGTCTCTGCTTGGGGCTACTTCAATACGACACAAACCATAGCGAAAGAACTTGGAACTACATTATTGTGCCAAGTTTCAAAGAGCTAGCATAAACCGTGTTTGATTTAGAGTTCCAACTACATGTATCCATATAGGAGAAAACAGAGTGAAACCTCAACATGAAAATGGTTACTGCAAAGGAATGGTTTAACATAGAAGAACGAAATTTGGTGAGCCAAGTGGGATTGGTGTACTGATCATTACCTGCAAGTATCATCAAGATTGGGTGAAAAAATGTTTGCTGAGATTTCCGGAAACTCGTAGTTTTTTGGAAGCTTGGCAACCCCTTTCCATGAAAATGATTCTCGTCAGTCTCTGCTTGTGGCTACTTCAATAGGACACAAACCATAGCGATAGAACTTGGAACTACATTATTGTACCAAGCTTCAAAGAGCTAGCACAAACCGTGTTTGATTTAGAGTTCCAACTACAGGTATCCATATAGGAGAAACAGAGTGAAACCTAAACATGAAAACGGTTACTGCAAAGGAACGGTTTAACCTCGAAGAACGAAATTTGGTGAGCCAAGTGGGATTGGTGTACTGATCATTAAATGGAAGTATCATCAAGATTGGGTGAAAAAATGTTTGCTGAGTTTTCAGGAAACTCGTAGTTTTTTGGAAGCTTGGAAACCCCTTTCAATGAAAGTGATTCTCGTTATTCTCTGCTTGGGGCTTCTTCAATATGACACAAACCATAGCGATAGAACTTGGAACTACATTTTTTTGCCAAGTTTCAAAGAGCTAGCACAAACTGTGTTTGATTTCGAGTTCCAACTACATGTATCCATATAGGAGAAAACAGAGTGAACCCTAAACATGAAAACGGTTACTGCAAAGGAACGGTTTAACCTAGAAGAAGGAAATTTGGTGAGCCAAGTGGGATTGGTGTAGTGATCATTACCTGCAAGTATCATCAAGATTGGGTGAAAAAATGTTTCCTGAGATTTCCGGAAACTAGTAGTTTTTTGGAACCTTTGCAACCCCTTTCAATGAAAGTGATTCTCGTCAGTCTCTGCTTGGGGCTACTTCAATAGGACACAAACCATAGTGATAGAACTTGGAAGTACATTTTTGTGCCAAGTTTCAAAGAGCTAGCACAAACCGTGTTTGATTTAGAGTTCCAACTACATGTATCCATATAGGAGAAAACAGAGTGAAACCTAAAGATGAAAACGGTGACTACAAAGGAACGGTTTAACCTAGAAGAACAAAATTTGGTGAGCCAAGTGGGATTGGTATACTGATCATTACCTGCAAGTATCATCTAGATTGGGTGAAAATATGTTTTCTGGATTTCTGGAAACTCGCAGTTTTTTTGAAGCTTGGCAACGCCTTTCAATGAAAGTGATTCTCGTCAGTCTCTGCTTGGGGCTACTTCAATAGGACACAAACCATAGCGATAGAACTTGGAACTACATTATTGTGCCAAGTTTCGAAGAGCTAGCACAAACCGTGTTTGATTTAGAGTTCCAACTACATGTATCCATATAAGAGAAAACAGAGTGAAACCTAAAGGTGAAAACAGTGACTTCAAAGGAACGGTTTAACCTAGAAGAACGAAATTTGCTAAGCCAAGTGGGATTCGTGTCCTGATCATTACCTGCAAGTATCATCAAGATTGGGTGAAAAAATGTTTTCTGAGATTTCTGGAAACTCGCAGTTTTTTGGAAGCTTATCAACCCCTTTATATGAAAGTGATTCCGTCAGTCTCTGCTTGGGGATACTTCAATAGGACACAAACCATAGCGATGGAACTTGGAACTACATTATTGTGCCAAGTTTCAAAGAGCTAGCACAAACCGTGATTGATTTAGATTTACAACAACATGTATCCATATAGGAGAAAACAGAGTGAAACCTAAACATGAAAACGGTTACTGCAAAGGAATGGTTTAACCTAGAAGAACGAAATTTGGTGAGCCAAGTGGGATTGGTGTACTGATCATTACCTGCAGTATCATCAAGATAGGGTGAAAAATGTTTGCTGAGATTTCCGGAAACTCGTAGTTTTTAGGAAGCTTATCAACCACTTTCAATGAAAGTGTTTCTCTTCAGTCTCTGCTTGGGGCTACTTCAATAGGACACAAACCATAGCGATAGATCTTGGAACTACATTATTGTGCCAAGTTTCAAAGAGCTAGCATAAACCGTGTTTGATTTAGAGTTCCAACTACATGTATCCATATAGGAGAAAACAGAGTGAAACCTCAACATGAAAACGGTTACTGCAAAGGAATGGTTTAACCTAGAAGAACGAAAGTTGGTGAGCCATGTGGGATTGGTGTACTGATCATTACCTGCAAGTATCATCAAGATTGGGTGAAAAAATGATTGCTGAGATTTCAGGAAACTTGTAGTTTTTTGGATGCTTGGCAACCCCTTTCCATGAAAATGATTCTCGTCAGTCTCTGCTTGTGGCTACTTCAATAGGACACAAACCATAGCGATAGAACTTGGAACTACATTATTGTACCAAGCTTCAAAGAGCTAGCACAAACCGTGTTTGATTTAGAGTTCCAACTACAGGTATCCATATAGGAGAAAACAAAGTGAAACCTAAACATGAAAACAGTTACTGCAAAGGAACGGTTTAACCTCGAAGAACGAAATTGGGTGAGCCAAGAGGAATTGGTGTATTGATCATTAAATGGAAGCATCATCAAGATTGGGTGAAAAAATGTTTGCTGAGATTTCAGGAAACTCGTAGGTTTTTGGAAGCTTGGCAACCCCTTTCAATGAAAGTGATTCTCGTTATTCTCTGCTTGGGGCTACTTCAATATGACACAAACCATAGCGATAGAACTTGGAACTACATTTTTGTGCCAAGTTTCAAAGAGCCAGCACAAACTGTGTTTGATTTAGATTTCCAACTACATGTATCCATATAGGAGAAAACAGAGTGAAACCTAAACATGAAAACGGTTACTGCAAAGGAACGGTTTAACCTAGAAGAACGAAAGTTGGTGAGCCAAGTGGGATTGGTGTACTGATCATTACCTGCAAGTATCATCAAGATTGGGTGAAAAAATGTTTCCTGAGATTTCTGGAAACTCGTAATTTTTTGGAACCTTTGCAACCCCTTTCAATGAAAGTGATTCTCGTCAGTCTCTGCTTGGGGCTACTTCAATAGGACACAAACCATAGCGATAGAACTTGGAAGTACATTTTTGTGCCAAGTTTCAAAGAGCTAGCACAAACCGTGTTTGATTTAGAGTTCCAACTACATGTATCCATACAGGAGAAAACAGAGTGAAACCTAAAGATGAAAACGGTGACTGCAAAGGAACGGTTTAACCTAGAAGAACGAAATTTGGTGAGCCAAGTGGGATTGGTATACTGATCATTACCTGCAAGTATCATCAAGATTGGGTGAAAATATGTTTTCTGAGATTTCTGGAAACTCGTAGTTTTTTGGAAGCTTGGCAACCCCTTTCAATGAAAGTGATTCTTGTCAGTCTCTGCTTGGGGATACTTCAATAGTACACAAACCGTAGCGATAGAACTTGGAACTACATTATTGTACCAAGCTTCAAAGAGCTAGCACAAACCGTGTTTGATTTAGAGTTCCAACTACAGGTATCCATATCGGAGAAAACAAAGTGAAACCTAAATATGAAAACGGTTCCTGCAAAGGAATGGTTTAACATAGAAGAACGAAATTGGGTGAGCCAAGTGGGATTGGTGTACTGATCATTAAATGGAAGTATCATCAAGATTGGGTGAAAAAATGTTTGCTGAGATTTCCGGAAACTCGTAGATTTTTGGAAGCTTGGCAACCACTTTCAATGAAAGTGATTCTCGTCAGTCTCTGCTTGGGGCTACTTCAATAGGACACAAACCATAGCGATAGAACTTGGAACTACATTTTTGTGCCAAGTTTCAAAGAGCTAGCACAAACCGTGTTTGATTTAGAGTTCCAACTACATGTATCCATACAGGAGAAAACAGAGTGAAACCTAAACATTAAAATGGTTACTGCAAAGGAACGGTTTAACCTAGAAGAACGAAATTTGGTGAGCTAAGTGGGATTGGTGTACTGGTCATTACCTGCAAGTATCATCAAAATTGGGTGAAAAAATGATTGCTGAGATTTCCGGAAACTCGTAATTTTTTGGAAGCTTGGCAACCCCTTTCAATGAAAGTGATTCTCGTCAGTCTCTGCTTGGGGCTACTTCAATTGGACACAAACCATAGCGATAGAACTTGGACTACATTATTGTGCCAAGTTTCAAAGAGCTAGCACAAACCGTGTTTGATTTAGAGTTCCAACTACATGTATAAATATAGGAGAAAACAGAGTGAAACCTAAACATGAAAACGGTTACTGCAACGGAACGGATTAACCTAGAAGAACGCAATTTGGTGAGCCATGTGGGATTGGTGTACTGATCAATAAATGGAAGTATCATCAAGATTGGTTGAAAAAATGTTTGCTGAGATTTCCAGATACTCGTAGTTTTTTGGAAGCTTATCAACCCCTTTCAATGAAAATGATTCTCGTCAGTCTCTGCTTGGGGCCACTTCAATAGGACACAAACCATAGCTGTAGAACTTGGAACTCTATTATTGTGCCAAGTTTCAAAGAGCTAGCACAAACCGTGTTTGATTTAGAGTTCCAACTACATGTATCCATGTAGGAGAAATCAGAGCGTAACTTAAACATGAAAACGGTTACTGCAAAGGAACGGTATAACCTAGAAGAACGAAATTTGGTGAGCCAAGTGGGATTGGTGTACTGATCGTTACCTGCAAGTATCATCTAGATTGGGTGAAAAAATGTTTTCTGAGATTTCTGGAAACTCGCAGTTTTTTGGAAACTTGGCAACCCCTTTCAATGAAAGTGATTCTCGTTAGTCTCTACTTGGGGCTACTTCAATAAGTCACAAACGATAGCGATAGAACTTGGAACTACATTATTGTGCCAAGTTTCAAAGAGCTAGCACAAACCGTGTTTGATTTAGAGTTCCAACTACATGTATCCATATAGGAGAAAACAGAGTGAAACCTAAACATGAAAACGGTTACTGCAAAAGAACGGTTTAACCTAGAAGAACGAAATTTGGTGAGCCAAGTGGGATTGGTGTACTGATCATTAAATGGAAGAATCATCAATAATGGGTGAAAAAATGTTTGCTGAGATTTCCGGAAACTCGTAGTTTTTTGGAAGCTTTGCAACCACTTTCAATGAAAGTGATTCTCGTCAGTCTCTGCTTGGGGCTATTTCAATAGGACACAAACCATAGCGATAGAACTTGGAACTACATTATTGTGCCAAGTTTCAAAGAGCTAGCACAAACCGTGTTTGATTTAGAGTTCCAACTACATGTATCCATACAGGAGAAAACAGAGTGAAACCTAAACATTAAAACGGTTACTGCAAAGGAACGGTTTAACCTAGAAGAACGAAATTTGGTGAGCTAAGTGGGATTGGTGTACTAATCATTACCTGCAAGTATCATCAAAATTGGGTGAAAAAATGATTGCTGTGATTTCCGGAAACTCGTAATTTTTTGGAAGTTGGCAACCCCTTTCAATGAAAGTGATTCTCGTCAGTCTCTGCTTTGGGCTACTTCAATTGGACACAAACCATAGCGATAAAACTTGGAACTACATTATTGTGCCAAGTTTCAAAGAGCTAGCAAAAACCGTGTTTGATTTAGAGTTCCAACTACATGTATCCATATAGGAGAAAACAGAGTGAAATCTAAACATGAAAACGGTTCCTGCAAAGGAACGGTTTAACCTAGAAGAACGAAATTGGGTGAGCCAAGTGGGATTGGTGTACTGATCATTACCTGCAAGTATCATCAAGATTGCGTGAAAAAATATTTGTTGAGATTTCCGGAAACTCGTAGTTTTTTGGAAGCTTGGCAAACCCTTTCAATGAAAGTGATTCTCATCAGTCTCTGCTTGGGGCTACTTCAATAGGACACAAAGCAAAGCGATAGAACTTGGAACTACATTATTGTGCCAAGTTTCAAAGAGCTAGCACAAACCGTGTTTGATTTAGAGTTCCAACTACATGTATCCATATAGGACAAAACAGAGACAAACCTAAACATGAAAATGGTTACTTCAAAAGAACGGTTTAACCTAGAAGAACGAAATTTGTTGAGCCAATGGGATTGGTGTACTGATCATTAAATGGAAGTATCATCAAGATTGGGTGAAAAAATGTTTGCTGAGATTTCCGGAAACTCATAGTTTTTTGGAAGCTTGGCAACCCCTTTCAATGAAAGTGATTCTCCTCAGTCTCTGCTTGGGGCCACTTCAATAGGATCATAAACCAAAGCGATAGAACTTGAAACTACATTATTGTGCCAAGTTTCAAAGAGCTAGCACAAACCGTGTTTGATTTAGAGTTCCAAATACATGTATCCATATAGGAGAAAACAGAGTGAAATCTAAACATGAAAACGGTTACTGCAAAGGAACGGTTAAACCTAGAAGAAAGAAATTCTGTGAGCCAAGTGGGATTGCTGTACTGATCATTACCTGCAAATATCATCAAGATTGGGTGAAAAATGTTTGCTGAGATTTCAGGAAACTTGTAGTTTTTTGGAAGCTTGGCAACCCCTTTCAATGTAAGTGATTCTCGTCAGTCTCTGCTTGGGGACACTTCAATAGGACATGTACCATAGCGATAGAACTTGGAACTTCATTTTTGTGCCAAGTTTCAAAGAGCTAGCACAAACCGTGTTTGATTTAGTTTTCCAACTACATGTATCCATATAGGACAAAACAGAGAGAAACCTAAACATGAAAACGGTTACTGCAAAGGAATGGTTTAATCTAGAATAACGAAATTGGGTGAGCCAAGTGGGATTGGTGTACTGATCATTAATGGAAGTATCATCAAGATTGTGTGAAAAAATGTTTGCTGAGATTTCCGGAAACTCGTAGTTTTTTGGAAGCTTGGCAACCCCTTTCAATGAAAGTGATTCTCGTCAGTCTCTGCTTGGGGCTACTTCAATAGGACACAAACCATCGCGATAGAACTTGGAACTACATGATTGTGCCAAGTTTCAAAGAGCTAGCACAAACCATGTTTGATTTTGAGTTCCAACTACATGTATCCATATAGGACAAAACAGATAGAAACCTAAACATGAAAACGGTTACTGCAAAGGAACGGTTTAACCTAGAAGAACGAAATTGGGAGAGCCAAGTGGGATTGCTGTACTGATCATTACCTGCAAGTATCACCAAGATTGGGTGAAAAATGTTGCTGAGACTTCAGGAAACTTGTAGTTTTTTGGAAGCTTGGCAACCCCTTTCAATGAAAGTGATTCTCGTCAGTCTCTGCTTGGGGCTACTTCAATAGGACACAAACCATAGCGATAGAACTTGGAACTACATTATTGTGCCAAGTTTCAAAGAGCTAGCACAAACTGTGTTTGATTTAGAGTTCCAACTACATGTATCCATATAGGAGAAAACAGAGTGAAACCTAAACTTTAAAACGGTTACTGCAAAGGAATGGATTATCCTAGAAGAACGAAATTGGGTGAGCCAAGTGGGATTGGTGTACTGATCATTACCTGCAAGTATCATCAAAATTGGGTGAAAAAATGTTTGCTGAGATTTCTGGAAACTCGCAGTTTTTTGGAAGCTTGGCAACCCCTTTCAATGAAAGTGATTCTCCTCAGTCTCTGCTTGGGGCTACTTCAATAGGATCATAAACCATAGCGATAGAACTTGGAACTACATTATTGTGCCAAGTTTCAAAGAGCTAGCACAAACCGTGTTTGATTTAGAGTTCCAACTACATGTATCCATATAAGAGAAAACAGAGTGAAATCTAAACATGAAAACGGTTACTGCAAAGGAACGGTTTAACCTAGAAGAACGAAATTTGGTGAGCCAAGTGGGATTGGTGTACTGATCATTACCTGCAAGTATCATCAAGATTGGGTGAAAAAATGTTTGCTGAGATTTCTGGAAACTCGCAGTTTTTTGTAAGCTTGGCAACCCGTTTCAATGAAAGTGATTCTCGTCAGTCTCTGCTTGGGGCTACTTCAATAGGACACAAACCATAGCGATATAATTTGGAACTACATTATTCTGCCAAGTTTCAAAGAGCTGGCACAAACCGTGTTTGATTTAGATTTCCAACAACATGTATCCATATAGGAGAAAACAGAGTGAAACCTAAACATGAAAACGGTTACTGAAAAGGAATGGTTTAACCTAGAAGAACGAAATTGGGTGAGCCAAGTGGGATTGGTGTACTGATCATTACCTGCAAGTATCATCAAGATTGGGTTAAAAAATGTTTGGTGAGATTTGCGGAAACTCGTAGTTTTTTGGAAGCTTGGCAACCCCTTTCAATGAAAGTGATTCTCGTTATTCTATGCTTGGGGCTACTTCAATAGGACACAAACCATAGCGATAGAATTTGGAACTACATTATTGTGCCAAGTTTCAAAGAGCTAGCACAAACCGTGTTTGATTTAGAGTTCCAACTACATGTATCCATATAGGAGAAAACAGAGTGAAACCTAAACATGAAAACGGTTACTGCAAAGTAACGGTTGAACCTAGAAGAACGAAATTTCGTGAGCCAAGTGCGATTGGTGTACTGATCATTACCTGCAAGTGTCATCAAGATTGGGTGAAAAAATGTTTGCTGAGATTTCCGGAAACTCGTAGTTTTTTGGAAGCTTTGCAACCACTTTCAATGAAAGTGATTCTCGACAGTCTCTGCTTGGGGCTACTTCAATAGGACACAAACCATAGCGATAGAACTTGGAACTACATTATTGTGCCAAGTTTCAAAGAGCTAGCACAAACCGTGTTTGATTTAGAGTTCCAACTACATGTATCCATACAGGAGAAAACAGAGTGAAACCTAAACATTAAAACGGTTACTGCAATGGAACGGTTTAACCTAGAAGAACGAAATTTGGTGAGCTAAGTGGGATTGCTGTACTGGTCATTACCTGCAAGTATCATCAAAATTGGGTGAAAAAATGATTGCTGAGATTTCCGGAAACTCGTAATTTTTTGGAAGTTGGCAACCCCTTTCAATGAAAGTGATTCTCGTCAGTCTCTGCTTGGGGCTACTTCAATTGGACACAAACCATAGCGATAGAACTTGGAACTACATTATTGTGCCAAGTTTCAAAGAGCTAGCACAAACCGTGTTTGATTTAGAGTTCCAACTACATGTATCCATATAGGAGAAAACAGAGTGAAATCTAAACATGAAAACGGTTCCTGCAAAGGAACGGTTTAACCTAGAAGAACGAAATTGGGTGAGCCAAGTGGGATTGGTGTACTGATCATTAAATGGAAGTATCATCAAGATTGGGTGAAAAAATGTTTGCTGAGATTTCAGGAAACTCGTAGTTTTTTGGAAGCTTGGAAACCCCTTTCAATGAAAGTGATTCTCGTTATTCTCTGCTTGGGGCTTCTTCAATATGACACAAACCATAGCGATAGAACTTGTAACTACATTTTTTTGCCAAGTTTCAAAGAGCTAGCACAACTGGGTTTGATTTCGAGTTCCAACTACATGTATCCATATAGGAGAAAACAGAGTGAACCCTAAACATGAAAACGGTTACTGCAAAGGAACGGTTTAACCTAGAAGAACGAAATTTGGTGAGCCAAGTGGGATTGGTGTACTGATCATTACCTGCAAGTATCATCAAGATTGGGTGAAAAAATGTTTCCTGAGATTTCCGGAAACTCGTAGTTTTTTGGAAACTTTGCAACCCCTTTCAATGAAAGTGATTCTCGTCAGTCTCTGCTTGGGGCTACTTCAATAGGACACAAACCATAGCGATAGAACTTGGAACTACATTATTGTGCCAAGTTTCAAAGAGCTAGCACAAACCGTGTTTGATTTAGAGTTCCAACTACATGTATCCATATAAGAGAAAACAGAGTGAAACCTAAAGGTGAAAACAGTGACTGCAAAGGAACGGTTTAACCTAGAAAAACGAAATTTTCTAAGCCAAGTGGGATTCGTGTACTGATCATTACCTGCAAGTATCATCAAGATTGGGTGAAAAAATGTTTTCTGAGATTTCTGGAAACTCGCAGTTTTTTGGAAGCTTATCAACCCCTTTATATGAAAGTGATTCCGTCAGTCTCTGCTTGGGGATTCTTCAATAGGACACAAACCATAGCGATAGAACTTGGAACTACATTATTGTGCCAAGTTTCAAAGAGCTAGCACAAACCGTGATTGATTTAGATTTCCAACAACATGTATCCATATAGGAGAAAACAGAGTGAAACCTAAACATGAAAACGGTTACTGCAAAGGAATGGTTTAACCTAGAAGAACGAAATTTGGTGAGCCAAGTGGGATTGGTGTACTGATCATTACCTGCAGTATCATCAAGATTGGGTGAAAAAATGTTTGCTGAGATTTCTGGAAACTCGTAGTTTTTAGGAAGCTTATCAACCACTTTCAATGAAAGTGATTCTCTTCAGTCTCTGCTTGGGGCTACTTCAATAGGACACAAACCATAGCGATAGATCTTGGAACTACATTATTGTGCCAAGTTTCAAAGAGCTAGCATAAACTGTGTTTGATTTAGAGTTCCAACTACATGTATCCATATAGGAGAAAACAGAGTGAAACCTCAACATGAAAATGGTTACTGCAAATGAATGGTTTAACCTAGAAGAACGAAAGTTGCTGAGCCAGGTGGCACTGGTGTACTGATGATTACCTGCAAGTATCATCAAGATTGGGTGAAAAAATGTTTGCTGAGATTTCAGGAAACTCGTAGTTTTTTGGATGCTTGGCAACCCCTTTCCATGAAAATGATTCTCGTCAGTCTCTGCTTGTGGCTACTTCAATAGGACACAAACCATAGCGATAGAACTTGGAACTACATTATTGTACCAAGCTTCAAAGAGCTAGCACAAACCGTGTTTGATTTAGAGTTCCAACTACAGGTATCCATATAGGAGAAAACAGAGTGAAACCTAAACATGAAAACGGTTACTGCAAAGGAACGGTTTAACCTCGAAGAACAAAATTGGGTGAGCCAAGAGGAATTGGTGTACTGATCATTAAATGGAAGCATCATCAAGATTGGGTGAAAAAATGTTTGCTGAGATTTCAGGAAACTCGTAGTTTTTTGGAAGCTTGGCAACCCCTTTCAATGAAAGTGATTCTCGTTATTCTCTGCTTGGGGCTACTTCAATATGACACAATCCATAGCGATAGAACTTGGAACTACATTTTTGTGCCAAGTTTCAAAGAGCTAGCACAAACTGTGTTTGATTTAGATTTCCAACTACATGTATCCATATAGGAGAAAACAGAGTGAAACCTAAAGATAAAAACGGTGACTGCAAAGGAACGGTTTAACCTAGAAGAACGAAATTGGGTGAGCCAAGTGGGATTAGTATACTGATCATTACCTGCAAGTATCATCAAGATTGGGTGAAAAAATGTTTGCTGAGATTTCTGGAAACTCGCAGTTTTTTGGAAGCTTGGCAACCCCTTTCAATGAAAGTGATTCTCCTCAGTCTCTGCTTGGGGCTACTTCAATAGGATCATAAACCATAGCGATAGAACTTGGAACTACATTATTGTGCCAAGTTTCAAAGAGCTAGCACAAACCGTGTTTGATTTAGAGTTCCAACTACATGTATCCATATAAGAGAAAACAGAGTGAAATCTAAACATGAAAACGGTTACTGCAAAGGAACGGTTTAACCTAGAAGAACGAAATTTGGTGAGCCAAGTGGGATTGGTGTACTGATCATTACCTGCAAGTATCATCAAGATTGGGTGAAAAAATGTTTGCTGAGACTTCTGGAAACTCGTAGTTTTTTGGAAGCTTGGCAACCCCTTTCAATGAAAGTGATTCTCGTCAGTCTCTGCTTGGGGCTATTTCAATAGGACACAAACCATAGCGATAGAACTTGGAACGACATTATTGTGCCAAGTTTCAAAGAGCTAGCACAAACTGTGTTTGATTTAGAGTTCCAACTACATGTATCCATATAGGAGAAACAGAGTGAAACCTAAACATGAAAACGGTTACTGCAAAGGAACATTTGAAACTAGAAGAACGAAATTTGGTGAGCTAAGTGGGATTGGTTTACTGATCATTACCTGCAAGTATCATCAAGACTGGGTGAAAAAATGTTTGCTGAGATTTCCAGAAACTCGTAATTTTTTGGAAGTTGGCAACCCCTTTCAATGAAAGTGATTTTCGTCAGTCTCTGCTTGGGGATACTTCAATAGGACACAAACCATAGCGATAGATCTTGGAACTACATTATTTGCCAAGTTTCAAAGAGCTAGCACAAACCGTGTTTGATTTAGAGTTCCAACTACATGTATCAATATAGGAGAAAACAGAGTGAAACTTAAACATGAAAACGGTTACTGAAAATGAACGGTTTAACCTAGAAGATCGAAATTCGGTGAGCCAAATGGGATTGGTGTACTGATCGTTACCTGCAAGTATCATCAAGATTGGGTGAAAAAATGTTTTCTGAGATTTCTGGAAACTCGCAGTTTTTTGTAAGCTTGGCAACCCGTTTCAATGAAAGTGATTCTCGTCAGTCTCTGCTTGGGGCTACTTCAATAGGACACAAACCATAGCGATATAATTTGGAACTACATTATTGTGCCAAGTTTCAAAGAGCTGGCACAAACCGTGTTTGATTTAGATTTCCAACAACATGTATCCATATAGGAGAAAACAGAGTGAAACCTAAACATGAAAACGGTTACTGAAAAGGAATGGTTTAACCTAGAAGAACGAAATTTGGTGAGACAAGTGGGATTGGTATACTGATCATTACCTGCAAGTATCATCAAGATTGGGTGAAAAAATGTTTGCTGAGATTTCCGGAAACTCGTTGTTTTTTGGAAGCTTATCAACCACTTTCAATGAAAGTGATTCTCTTCAGTCTCTGCTTGGGGCTACTTCAATAGGACACAAACCATAGCGATAGATCTTGGAACTACATTATTGTGCCAAGTTTCAAAGAGCTAGCATAAACCGTGTTTGATTTAGAGTTCCAACTACATGTATCCATATAGGAGAAACAGTGTGAAACCTAAACATGAAAACGGTTACTGCAAAGGAACATTTGAAACTAGAAGAACGAAATTTGGTTAGCCAAGTGGGATTGGTTTACTGATCATTACCTGCAAGTATCATCAAGATTGGGTGAAAAAATGTTTTCTGAGATTTCTGGAAACTCGCAGTTTCTTGTAAGCTTGGCAACCCGTTTCAATGAAAGTGATTCTCGTCAGTCTCTGCTTGGGGCTACTTCAATAGGACACAAACCATAGCGACATAATTTGGAACTACATTATTGTGCCAAGTTTCAAAGAGCTGGCACAAACCGTGTTTGATTTAGATTTCCAACAACATGTATCCATATAGGAGAAAACAGAGTGAAACCTAAACATGAAAACGGTTACTGCAAAGGAACGGTTTAACCTCGAAGAACGAAATTTGTTGAGCCAAGTGGGATTGGTGTACTGATCATTAAATGGAAGTATCATCAAGATTGGGTGAAAAAATGTTTGCTGAGATTTCCGGAAACTCATAGTTTTTTGGAAGCTTGGCAACACCTTTCAATGAAAGTGATTCTCCTCAGTCTCTGCTTGGGGCCACTTCAATAGGATCATAAACCAAAGCGATAGAACTTGAAACTACATTATTGTGCCAAGTTTCAAAGAGCTAGCACAAAGCGTGTTTGATTTAGAGTTCCAACTACATGTATCCATATAGGAGAAAACAGAGTGAAATCTAAACATGAAAACGGTTACTGCAAAGGAACGGTTAAACCTAGAAGAAAGAAATTGGGTGAGCCAAGTGGGATTGCTGTACTGATCATTACCTGCAAATATCATCAAGATTGGGTGAAAAATGTTTGCTGAGATTTCAGGAAACTTGTAGTTTTTTGGAAGCTTGGCAATCCCTTTCAATGTAAGTGATTCTCGTCAGTCTCTGCTTGGGGACACTTCAATAGGACACAAACCATAGCGATAGAACTTGGAACTTCATTTTTGTGCCAAGTTTCAAAGAGCTAGCACAAACCGTGTTTGATTTAGTTTTCCAACTACATGTATCCATATAGGACAAAACAGAGAGAAACCTAAACATGAAAACGGTTACTGCAAAGGAATGGTTTAATCTAGAATAAAGAAATTGGGTGAGCCAAGTGGGATTGGTGTACTGATCATTAAATGGAAGTATCATCAAGATTGTGTGAAAAAATGTTTGCTGAGATTTCCGGAAACTCGTAGTTTTTTGGAAGCTTGGCAACCCCTTCCAATGAAAGTGATTCTCGTCAGTCTCTGCTTGGGGCTACTTCAATAGGACACAAACCATCGCGATAGAACTTGGAACTACATGATTGTGCCAAGTTTCAAAGAGCTAGCACAAACCATGTTTGTTTTTGAGTTCCAACTACATGTATCCATATAGGACAAAACAGAGAGAAACCTAAACATGAAAACGGTTACTGCAAAGGAACGGTTTAACCTAGAAGAACGAAATTGGGTGAGCCAAGTGGGATTGCTGTACTGATCATTACCTGCAAGTATCATCAAGATTGGGTGAAAAATGTTGCTGAGACTTCAGGAAACTTGTAGTTTTTTGGAAGCTTGGCAACCCCTTTCAATGAAAGTGATTCTCGTCAGTCTCTGCTTGGGGATACTTCAATAGGACACAAACCATAGCGATAGAACTTGGAACTACATTATTGTGCCAAGTTTCAAAGAGCTAGCACAAACTGTGTTTGATTTAGATTTCCAACTACATGTATCCATATAGGAGAAAACAGAGTGAAACCTAAACATTAAAACGGTTACTGCAAAGGAATGGATTAACCTAGAAGAACGAAATTGGGTGAGCCAAGTAGGATTGGTGTACTGATCATTACCTGCAAGTATCATCAAAATTGGGTGAAAAAATGTTTGCTGAGATTTCTGGAAACTCGCAGTTTTTTGGAAGCTTGGCAACCCCTTTCAATGAAAGTGATTCTCCTCAGTCTCTGCTTGGGGCTACTTCAATAGGATCATAAACCATAGCGATAGAACTTGGAACTACATTATTGTGCCAAGTTTCAAAGAGCTAGCACAAACCGTGTTTGATTTAGAGTTCCAACTACATGTATCCATATAAGAGAAAACAGAGTGAAATCTAAACATGAAAACGGTTACTGCAAAGGAACGGTTTAACCTAGAAGAACGAAATTTGGTGAGCCAAGTGGGATTGGTGTACTGATCATTACCTGCAAGTATCATCAAGATTGGGTGAAAAAATGTTTGCTGAGACTTCTGGAAACTCGTAGTTTTTTGGAAGCTTGGCAACCCCTTTCAATGAAAGTGATTCTCATCAGTCTCTGCTTGGCCTACTTCAATAGGACACAAAGCAAAGCGATAGAACTTGGAACGACATTATTGTGCCAAGTTTCAAAGAGCTAGCACAAACTGTGTTTGATTTAGAGTTCCAACTACATGTATCCATATAGGAGAAACAGTGTGAAACCTAAACATGAAAACGGTTACTGCAAAGGAACATTTGAAACTAGAAGAACGAAATTTGGTGAGCCAAGTGGGATTGGTTTACTGATCATTACCTGCAAGTATCATCAAGATTGGGTGAAAAAATGTTTTCTGAGATTTCTGGAAACTCGCAGTTTCTTGTAAGCTTGGCAACCCGTTTCAATGAAAGTGATTCTCGTCAGTCTCTGCTTGGGGCTACTTCAATAGGACACAAACCATAGCGACATAATTTGGAACTACATTATTGTGCCAAGTTTCAAAGAGCTGGCACAAACCGTGTTTGATTTAGATTTCCAACAACATGTATCCATATAGGAGAAAACAGAGTGAAACCTAAACATGAAAACGGTTACTGCAAAGCAACGGTTTAACCTCGAAGAACGAAATTTGTTGAGCCAAGTGGGATTGGTGTACTGATCATTAAATGGAAGTATCATCAAGATTGGGTGAAAAAATGTTTGCTGAGATTTCCGGAAACTCATAGTTTTTTGGAAGCTTGGCAACCCCTTTCAATGAAAGTGATTCTCCTCAGTCTCTGCTTGGGGCCACTTCAATAGCATCATAAACCAAAGCGATAGAACTTGAAACTACATTATTGTGCCAAGTTTCAAAGAGCTAGCACAAAGCGTGTTTGATTTAGAGTTCCAACTACATGTATCCATATAGGAGAAAACAGAGTGAAATCTAAACATGAAAACGGTTACTGCAAAGGAACGGTTAAACCTAGAAGAAAGAAATTGGGTGAGCCAAGTGGGATTGCTGTACTGATCATTACCTGCAAATATCATCAAGATTGGGTGAAAAATGTTTGCTGAGATTTCAGGAAACTTGTAGTTTTTTGGAAGCTTGGCAATCCCTTTCAATGTAAGTGATTCTCGTCAGTCTCTGCTTGGGGACACTTCAATAGGACACAAACCATAGCGATAGAACTTGGAACTTCATTTTTGTGCCAAGTTTCAAAGAGCTAGCACAAACCGTGTTTGATTTAGTTTTCCAACTACATGTATCCATATAGGACAAAACAGAGAGAAACCTAAACATGAAAACGGTTACTGCAAAGGAATGGTTTAATCTAGAATAAAGAAATTGGGTGAGCCAAGTGGGATTGGTGTACTGATCATTAAATGGAAGTATCATCAAGATTGTGTGAAAAAATGTTTGCTGAGATTTCCGGAAACTCGTAGTTTTTTGGAAGCTTGGCAACCCCTTCCAATGAAAGTGATTCTCGTCAGTCTCTGCTTGGGGCTACTTCAATAGGACACAAACCATCGCGATAGAACTTGGAACTACATGATTGTGCCAAGTTTCAAAGAGCTAGCACAAACCATGTTTGTTTTTGAGTTCAAACTACATGTATCCATATAGGACAAAACAGAGAGAAACCTAAACATGAAAACGGTTACTGCAAAGGAACGGTTTAACCTAGAAGAACGAAATTGGGTGAGCCAAGTGGGATTGCTGTACTGATCATTACCTGCAAGTATCATCAAGATTGGGTGAAAAATGTTGCTGAGACTTCAGGAAACTTGTAGTTTTTTGGAAGCTTGGCAACCCCTTTCAATGAAAGTGATTCTCGTCAGTCTCTGCTTGGGGATACTTCAATAGGACACAAACCATAGCGATAGAACTTGGAACTACATTATTGTGCCAAGTTTCAAAGAGCTAGCACAAACTGTGTTTGATTTAGATTTCCAACTACATGTATCCATATAGGAGAAAACAGAGTGAAACCTAAACATTAAAACGGTTACTGCAAAGGAATGGATTAACCTAGAAGAACGAAATTGGGTGAGCCAAGTAGGATTGGTGTACTGATCATTACCTGCAAGTATCATCAAAATTGGGTGAAAAAATGTTTGCTGAGATTTCTGGAAACTCGCAGTTTTTTGGAAGCTTGGCAACCCCTTTCAATGAAAGTGATTCTCCTCAGTCTCTGCTTGGGGCTACTTCAATAGGATCATAAACCATAGCGATAGAACTTGGAACTACATTATTGTGCCAAGTTTCAAAGAGCTAGCACAAACTGTGTTTGATTTAGAGTTCCAACTACATGTATCCATATAAGAGAAAACAGAGTGAAATCTAAACATGAAAACGGTTACTGCAAAGGAACGGTTTAACCTAGAAGAACGAAATTTGGTGAGCCAAGTGGGATTGGTGTACTGATCATTACCTGCAAGTATCATCAAGATTGGGTGAAAAAATGTTTGCTGAGACTTCTGGAAACTCGTAGTTTTTTGGAAGCTTGGCAACCCCTTTCAATGAAAGTGATTCTCATCAGTCTCTGCTTGGCCTACTTCAATAGGACACAAAGCAAAGCGATAGAACTTGGAACGACATTATTGTGCCAAGTTTCAAAGAGCTAGCACAAACTGTGTTTGATTTAGAGTTCCAACTACATGTATCCATATAGGAGAAACAGAGTGAAACCTAAACATGAAAACGGTTACTGCAAAGGAACATTTGAAACTAGAAGAACGAAATTTGGTGAGCCAAGTGGGATTGGTTTACTGATCATTACCTGCAAGTATCATCAAGACTGGGTGAAAAAATGTTTGCTGAGATTTCCAGAAACTCGTAGTTTTTTGGAAGCTTTTCAACCCCATTCAATGCAAGTGATTCTCGTCAGTCTCTGCTTGGGGATACTTCAATAGGACACAAACCATAGCGATAGAACTTGGAACTATATTATTGTGCCAAGTTTCAAAGAGCTAGCACAAACCGTGTTTGATTTAGAGTTCCAACTACATGTATCAATATAGGAGAAAACAGAGTGAAACTTAAACATGAAAACGGTTACTGAAAATGAACGGTTTAACCTGAAGATCGAAATTTGGTGAGCCAAATGGGATTGGTGTACTGATCGTTACCTGCACATATCATCAAGATTGGGTGAAAAAATGTTTTCTGAGATTTCTGGAAACTCGCAGTTTTTTGTAAGCTTGGCAACCCGTTTCAATAAAAGTGATTCTCGTCAGTCTCTGCTTGGGGCTACTTCAATAGGACACAAACCATAGCGATATAATTTGGAACTACATTATTGTGCCAAGTTTCAAAGAGCTGGCACAAACCGTGTTTGATTTAGATTTCCAACAACATGTATCCATATAGGAGAAAACAGAGTGAAACCTAAACATGAAAACGGTTACTGAAAAGGAATGGTTTAACCTAGAAGAACGAAATTTGGTGAGCCAAGTGGGATTGGTGTACTGATCATTACCTGCAAGTATCATCAAGATTGGGTGAAAAAATGTTTGCTGAGATTTCCGGAAACTCGTTGTTTTTAGGAAGCTTATCAACCACTTTCAATGAAAGTGATTCTCTTCAGTCTCTGCTTGGGCCTACTTCAATAGGACACAAACCATAGCGATAGATCTTGGAACTACATTATTGTGCCAAGTTTCAAAGAGCTAGCATAAACCGTGTTTGATTTAGAGTTCCAACTACATGTATCCATATAGGAGAAAACAGAGTGAAACCTCAACATGAAAACGGTTACTGCAAAGGAATGGTTTAACATAGAAGAACGAAATTTGTTGAGCCAAGTGGGATTGGTGTACTGATCATTACCTGCAAATATCATCAAGATCGGGTGAAAAAATGTTTGCTGAGATTTCCGGAAACTCGTAGTTTTTTGGATACTTGGCAACCCCTTTCCATGAAAATGATTCTCGTCAGTCTCTGCTTGTGGCTACTTCAATAGGACACAAACCATAGCGATAGAACTTGGAACTACATTATTGTACCAAGCTTCAAAGAGCTAGCACAAACCGTGTTTGATTTAGAGTTCCAACTACAGGTATCCATATAGGAGAAAACAGAGTGAAACCTAAACATGAAAACGGTTACTGCAAAGGAACGGTTTAACCTCGAAGAACGAAATTGGGTGAGCCAAGTGGGATTGGTGTACTGATCATTAAATGGAAGTATCATCAAGATTGGGTGAAAAATGTTTGCTGAGTTTTCAGGAAACTCGTAGTTTTTTGGAAGCTTGGAAACCCCTTTCAATGAAAGTGATTCTCGTTATTCTCTGCTTGGGGCTACTTCAATATGACACAAACCATAGCAATAGAACTTGGAACTACATTTTTTTGCCAAGTTTCAAAGAGCTAGCACAAACTGTGTTTGATTTCGAGTTCCAAATACATGTATCCATATAGGAGAAAACAGAGTGAACCCTAAACATGAAAACGGTTACTGCAAATCAATGGTTTAACCTAGAAGAACGAAATTTGGTGAGCCAAGTGGGATTGGTGTACTGATCATTACCTGCAGTATCATCAAGATTGGGTGAAAAAACATTTGCTGAGATTTCCGGAAACTCGTAGTTTTTAGGAAGCTTATCAACCACTTTCAATGAAAGTGATTCTCTTCAGCCTCTGCTTGGGGCTACTTCAATAGGACACAAACCATAGCGATAGATCTTGGAACTACATTATTGTGCCAAGTTTCAAAGAGCTAGCATAAACCGTGTTTGATTTAGAGTTCCAACTACATGTATCCATATAGGAGAAAACAGAGTGAAACCTCAACATGAAAACGGTTACTGCAAAGGAATGGTTTAACCTAGAAGAACGAAAGTTGGTGAGCCAAGTGGGATTGGTGTACTGATCATTACCTGCAAGTATCATCAAGATTGGGTGAAAAAATGTTTGCTGAGATTTCAGGAAACTCGTAGTTTTTTGGATGCTTGGCAACCCCTTTCCATGAAAATGATTCTCGTGAGTCTCTGCTTGTGGCTACTTCAATAGGACACAAACCATAGCGATAGAACTTGGAACTACATTATTGTACCAAGCTTCAAAGAGCTAGCACAAACCGTGTTTGATTTAGAGTTCCAACTACAGGTATCCATATAGGAAAAAACAAAGTGAAACCTAATCATGAAAACGGTTACTGCAAAGGAAACGGTTTAACCTCGAAGAATGAAATTGGGTGAGCCAAGAGGAATTGGTGTACTGATCATTAAATGGAAGCATCATCAAGATTGGGTTTAAAAATGTTTGCTGAGATTTCAGGAAACTCGTAGTTTTTTGGAAGCTTGGCAACCCCTTTCAATGAAAGTGATTCTCGTTATTCTCTGCTTGGGGCTACTTCAATATGACACAAACCATAGCGATAGAACTTGGAACTACATTTTTGTGCCAAGTTTCAAAGAGCTAGCACAAACTCTGTTTGATTTAGATTTCCAACTACATGTATGCATATAGGAGAAAACAGAGTGAAACCTAAACATGAAAACGGTTACTGCAAAGGAACGGTTTAACCTAGAAGAACGAAATTTGGTGAGCCAAGTGGGATTGGTGTACTGATCATTACCTGCAAGTATCATGAAGATTGGGTGAAAAAATGTTTCCTGAGATTTCCGGAAACTCGTAGTTTTTTGGAACCTTTGCAACCCCTTTCAATGAAAGTGATTCTCGTCAGTCTCTGCTTGGGGCTACTTCAATAGGACACAAACCATAGTGATAGAACTTGGAAGTACATTTTTGTGCCAAGTTTCAAAGAGCTAGCACAAACCGTGTTTGATTTAGAGTTCCAACTACATGTATCCATATAGGAGAAAACAGAGTGAAACCTAAAGATGAAAACGGTGACTGCAAAGGAACGGTTTAACCTAGAAGAACGAAATTTGGTGAGCCAAGTGGGATTGGTATACTGATCATTACCTGCAAGTATCATCAAGATTGGGTGAAAATATGTTTTCTGAGATTTCTGGAAACTCGCAGTTTTTTGGAAGCTTGGCAACCCCTTTCAATGAAAGTGATTCTCGTTATTCTCTGCTTGGGGCTACTTCAATATGACACAAACCATAGCAATAGAACTTGGAACTACATTTTTTGCCAAGTTTCAAAGAGCTAGCACAAACTGTGTTTGATTTCGAGTTCCAACTACATGTATCCATATAGGAGAAAACAGAGTGAACCCTAAACATGAAAACGGTTACTGCAAATCAATGGTTTAACCTAGAAGAACGAAATTTGGTGAGCCAAGTGGGATTGGTGTACTGATCATTACCTGCAGTATCATCAAGATTGGGTGAAAAAATATTTGCTGAGATTTCCGGAAACTCGTAGTTTTTAGGAAGCTTATCAACCACTTTCAATGAAAGTGATTCTCTTCAGCCTCTGCTTTTGGCTACTTCAATAGGACACAAACCATAGCGATAGAACTTGGAACTACATTATTGTACCAAGCTTCAAAGAGCTAGCACAAACCGTGTTTGATTTAGAGTTCCAACTACAGGTATCCATATAGGAAAAAACAACGTGAAACCTAAACATGAAAACGGTTACTGCAAAGGAATGGTTTAACCTCGAAGAACGAAATTGGGTGAGCCAAGAGGAATTGGTGTACTGATCATTAAATGGAAGCATCATCAAGATTGGGTTTAAAAATGTTTGCTGAGATTTCAGGAAACTCGTAGTTTTTTGGAAGCTTGGCAACCCCTTTCAATGAAAGTGATTCTCGTTATTCTCTGCTTGGGGCTACTTCAATATGACACAAACCATAGCGATAGAACTTGGAACTACATTTTTGTGCCAAGTTTCAAAGAGCTAGCACAAACTGTGTTTGATTTAGATTTCCAACTACATATATGCATATAGGAGAAAACAGAGTGAAACCTAAACATGAAAACGGTTACTGCAAAGGAACGGTTTAACCTAGAAGAACGAAATTTGGTGAGCCAAGTGGGATTGGTGTACTGATCATTACCTGCAAGTATCATGAAGATTGGGTGAAAAAATGTTTCCTGAGATTTCCGGAAACTCGTAGTTTTTTGGAACCTTTGCAACCCCTTTCAATGAAAGTGATTCTCGTCAGTCTCTGCTTGGGGCTACTTCAATAGGACACAAACCATAGTGATAGAACTTGGAAGTACATTTTTGTGCCAAGTTTCAAAGAGCTAGCACAAACCGTGTTTGATTTAGACTTCCAACTACATGTATGCATATAGGAGAAAACTTAGTGAAACCTAAAGATGAAAACGGTGACTGCAAAGGAACGGTTTAACCTAGAAGAACGAAATTTGGTGAGCCAAGTGGGATTGGTATACTGATCATTACCTGCAAGTATCATCAAGATTGGGTGAAAATATGTTTTCTGAGATTTCTGGAAACTCGCAGTTTTTTGGAAGCTTGACAACCCCTTTCAATGAAAATGATTCTCGTCAGTCTCTGCTTGGGGCTACTTCAATAGGACACAAACCATAGCGTTAGAACTTGGAACTACATTATTGTGCCAAGTTTCAAAGAGCTAGCACAAACCGTGTTTGATTTAGAGTTCCACCTACATGTATCCATATAAGAGAAAACAGAGTGAAACCTAAAGGTGAAAACAGTGACTTCAAAGGAACGGTTTAACCTAGAAGAACGAAATTTGCTAAGCCAAGTGGGATTCGTGTCCTGATCATTACCTGCAAGTATCATCAAGATTGGGTGAAAAAATGTTTTCTGAGATTTCTGGAATCTCGCAGTTTTTTGGAAGCTTATCAACCCCTTTATATGAAAGTGATTCCGTCAGTCTCTGCTTGGGGATACTTCAATAGGACACAAACCATAGCGATAGAACTTGGAACTACATTATTGTGCCAAGTTTCAAAGAGCTAGCACAAACCGTGATTGATTTAGATTTCCAACAACATGTATCCATATAGGAGAAAACAGAGTGAAACCTAACCATGAAAACGGTTACTGCAAAGGAATGGTTTAACCTAGAAGAACGAAATTTGGTGAGCCAAGTGGGATTGGTGTACTGATCATTACCTGCAGTATCATCAAGATTGGGTGAAAAAATGTTTGCTGAGATTTCCGGAAACTCGTAGTTTTTAGCAAGCTTATCAACCACTTTCAATGAAAGTGATTCTCTTCAGTCTCTGCTTGGGGCTACTTCAATAGGACACAAACCATAGCGAAAGAACTTGGAACTACATTATTGTGCCAAGTTTCAAAGAGCTAGCATAAACCGTGTTTGATTTAGAGTTCCAACTACATGTATCCATATAGGAGAAAACAGAGTGAAACCTCAACATGAAAACGGTTACTGCAAAGGAATGGTTTAACATAGAAGAACAAAATTTGGTGAGCCAAGTGGGATTGGTGTACTGATCATTACCTGCAAGTATCATCAAGATTGGGTGAAAAAATGTTTGCTGAGATTTCCAGAAACTCGTAGTTTTTTGGAAGCTTGGCAACCCCTTTCCATGAAAATGATTCTCCACAGTCTCTCCTTGTGGCTACTTCAATAGGACACAAACCATAGCGATAGAACTTGGAACTACATTATTGTACCAAGCTTCAAAGAGCTAGCACAAACCGTGTTTGATTTAGAGTTCCAAATACAGGTATCCATATAGTAGAAAACGGAGTGAAACCTAAACATGAAAACGGTTACTGCAAAGGAACGGTTTAACCTCGAAGAACGAAATTTGTGAGCCAAGAGGAATTGGTGTACTCATCATTAAATGGAAGCATCATCAAGATTGGGTTTAAAAATGTTTGCTGAGATTTCAGGAAACTCGTAGTTTTTTGGAAGCTTGGCAACCCCTTTCAATGAAAGTGATTCTCGTTATTCTCTGCTTGGGGCTACTTCAATATGACACAAACCATAGCGATAGAACTTGGAACTACATTTTTGTGCCAAGTTTCAAAGAGCTAGCACAAACTGTGTTTGATTTAGATTTCCAACTACATGTATGCATATAGGAGAAAACAGAGTGAAACCTAAACATGAAAACGGTGACTGCAAAGGAACGGTTTAACCTAGAAGAACGAAATTTGGTGAGCCAAGTGGGATTGGTGTACTGATCATTACCTGCAAGTATCATCAAGATTGGGTGAAAAAATGTTTCCTGAGATTTCCGGAAACTCGTAGATTTTTGGAACCTTTGCAACCCCTTTCAATGAAAGTGATTCTCGTCAGTCTCTGCTTGGGGCTACTTCAATAGGACACAAACCATAGTGATAGAACTTGGAAGTACATTTTTGTGCCAAGTTTCAAAGAGCTAGCACAAACCGTGTTTGATTTAGAGTTCCAACTACATGTATCCATATAGGAGAAAACAGAGTGAAACCTAAAGATGAAAACGGTGACTGCAAAGGAACGGTTTAACCTAGAAGAACAAAATTTGGTGAGCCAAGTGGGATTGGTATACTGATCATTACCTGCAAGTATCATCAAGATTGGGTGAAAATATGTTTTCTGAGATTTCTGGAAACTCGCAGTTTTTTGGAAGCTTGGCAACCCCTTTCAATGAAAGTGATTCTCGTCAGTCTCTGCTTGGGGCTACTTCAATAGGACACAAACCATAGCGATAGAACTTGGAACTACATTATTGTGCCAAGTTTCAAAGAGCTAGCACAAACCGTGTTTGATTTAGAGTTCCAACTACATGTATCCATATAAGAGAAAACAGAGTGAAACCTAAAGGTGAAAACAGTGACTTCAAAGGAACGGTTTAACCTAGAAGAACGAAATTTGCTAAGCCAAGTGGATTCGTGTCCTGATCATTACCTGCAAGTATCATCAAGATTGGGTGAAAAAATGTTTTCTGAGATTTCTGGAAACTCGCAGTTTTTTGGAAGCTTATCAACCCCTTTATATGAAAGTGATTCCGTCAGTCTCTGCTTGGGGATACTTCAATAGGACACAAACCATAGCGATAGAACTTGGAACTCCATTATTGTGCCAAGTTTCAAAGAGCTAGCACAAACCGTGATTGATTTAGATTTCCAACAACATGTATCCATATAGGAGAAAACAGAGTGAAACCTAACCATGAAAACGGTTACTGCAAAGGAATGGTTTAACCTAGAAGAACGAAATTTGGTGAGCCAAGTGGGATTGGTGTACTGATCATTACCTGCAGTATCATCAAGATTGGGTGAAAAAATGTTTGCTGAGATTTCCGGAAACTCGTAGTTTTTAGGAAGCTTATCAACCACTTTCAATGAAAGTGATTCTCTTCAGTCTCTGCTTGGGGCTACTTCAATAGGACACAAACCATAGCGAAAGAACTTGGAACTACATTATTGTGCCAAGTTTCAAAGAGCTAGCATAAACCGTGTTTGATTTAGAGTTCCAACTACATGTATCCATATAGGAGAAAACAGAGTGAAACCTCAACATGAAAACGGTTACTGCAAAGGAATGGTTTAACATAGAAGAACGAAATTTGGTGAGCCAAGTGGGATTGGTGTACTGATCATTACCTGCAAGTATCATCAAGATTGGGTGAAAAAATGTTTGCTGAGATTTCCGGAAACTCGTACTTTTTTGGAAGCTTGGCAACCCCTTTCCATGAAAATGATTCTCGACAGTCTCTGCTTGTGGCTACTTCAATAGGACACAAACCATAGCGATAGAACTTGGAACTACATTATTGTACCAAGCTTCAAAGAGCTAGCACAAACCGTGTTTGATTTAGAGTTCCAAATACAGGTATCCATATAGTAGAAAACGGAGTGAAACCTAAACATGAAAACGGTTACTGCAAAGGAACGGTTTAACCTCGAAGAACGAAATTGGGTGAGCCAAGAGGAATTGGTGTACTGATCATTAAATGGAAGCATCATCAAGATTGGGTGAAAAAATGTTTGCTGAGATTTCAGGAAACTCGTAGTTTTTTGGAAGCTTGGCAACCCCTTTCAATGTAAGTGATTCATGTCAGTCTCTGCTTGGGTATACTTCAATAGTACACAAACCATAGCGATAGAACTTGGAACTACATTATTGTGCCAAGTTTCAAAGAGCTAGCACAAACCGTGTTTGATTTAGAGTTCCAACTACCTGTATCCATGTAGGAGAAAACAGAGCGTAACTTAAACATGAAAACGGTTACTGCAAAGGAACGGTATAACCTAGAAGAACGAAATTTGGTGAGCCAAGTGGGATTGGTGTACTGATCATTACCTGCAAGTATCATCAAGATTGGGTGAAAATATGTTTTCTGAGATTTCTGGAAACTCGCAGTTTTTTGGAAACTTGGCAACCCCTTTCAATGAAAGTGATTCTCGTTAGTCTCTACATGGGGCTACTTCAATAGGTCACAAACGATAGCGATAGAACTTGGAACTACATTATTGTGCCAAGTTTCAAAGAGCTAGCACAAACCGTGTTTGATTTAGAGTTCCAACTACATGTATCCATATAGGAGAAAACAGAGTGAAACCTAAACATGTAAACGGTTACTGCAAAAGAACGCTTTAACCTAGAAGAACGAAATTTGGTGAGCCAAGTGGGATTGGTGTACTGATCATTACCTGCAAGTATCATCAAGATTGGGTGAAAAAATGTTTGCTGAGATTTCAGGAAACTCGTAGTTTTTTGTAAGCTTGGCAACCTCTTTCAATGAAAGTGGTTCTTGTCAGTCTCTGCTTGGGGCTACTTCAATAGGACAAAAACCATAGCGATAGAACTTGGAACTACATTATTGTGCCAAGTTTCAAAGAGCTAGCACAAACCGTGTTTGATTTAGAGTTCCAAATACATGTATCCATATAGGAGAAAACAGAGTGAAACCTAAACATGAAAACGGTTACTTCAAAGGAACGGTTTAACCTAGAAGAACGAAATTTCGTGAGCCAAGTGCGATTGGTGTACTGATCATTACCTGCAAGTATCATCAAGATTGGGTGAAAAAATGTTTGCTGAGATTTCAGGAAACTCGTAGTTTTTTGGATGCTTGGCAACCCCTTTCCATGAAAATGATTCTCGTCAGTCTCTGCTTGTGGCTACTTCAATAGGACACAAACCATAGCGATAGAACTTGGAACTACATTATTGTACCAAGCTTCAAAGAGCTATCACAAACCGTGTTTGATTTAGAGTTCCAACTACAGGTATCCATATAGGAGAAAACAAAGTGAAACCTAAACATGAAAACGGTTACTGCAAAGGAACGGTTTAAACTCGAAGAACGTAATTGGGTGAGCCAAGAGGAATTGGTGTACTGATCATTAAATGGAAGCATCATCAAGATTGGGTGAAAAAATGTTTGCTGAGATTTCAGGAAACTCGTAGTTTTTTGGAAGCTTGGCAACCCCTTTCAATGAAAGTGATTCTCGTTATTCTCTGCTTGGGGCTACTTCAATATGACACAAACCATAGCGATAGAACTTGGAACTACATTTATGTGCCAAGTTTCAAAGAGCTAGCACAAACTGTGTTTGATTTAGATTTCCAACTACATGTATCCATATAGGAGAAAACAGAGTGAAACCTAAACATGAAAACGGTTACTGCAAAGGAACGGTTTAACCTAGAAGAACGAAATTTGGTGAGCCAAGTGGGATTGGTGTACTGATCATTACCTGCAAGTATCATCAAGATTGGGTGAAAAAATGTTTCCTGAGATTTCCGGAAACTCGTAGTTTTTTGGAACCTTTGCAACCCCTTTCAATGAAAGTGATTCTCGTCAGTCTCTGGTTGGGGCTACTTCAATAGGACACAAACCATAGTGATAGAACTTGGAAGTACATTTTTGTGCCAAGTTTCAAAGAGCTAGCACAAACCGTGTTTGATTTAGAGTTCCAACTACATGTATCCATATAGGAGAAAACAGAGTGAAACCTAAAGATGAAAACGGTGACTGCAAAGGAACGGTTTAACATAGAAGAACGAAATTTGGTGAGCAAAGTGGGATTGGTATACTGATCATTACCTGCAAGTATCATCAAGATTGGGTGAAAATATGTTTTCTGAGATTTCTGGAAACTCGCAGTTTTTTGGAAGCTTGGCAACCCCTTTCAATGAAAGTGGTTCTCGTCGGTCTCTACTTGGGGCTACTTCAATAGGACACAAACCGTAGCGATAGAACTTGGAACTACATTATTGTACCAAGCTTCAAAGAGCTAGCACAAACCGTGTTTGATTTAGAGTTCCAACTACATGTATAAATATAGGAGAAAACAGAGTGAAACCTAAACATGAAAACGGTTACTGCAACGGAACGTATTAACCTAGAAGAACGAAATTTGGTGAGCCATGTGGGATTGGTGTACTGATCAATAAATGGAAGTATCATCAAGATTGGTTGAAAAAAAGTTTGCTGAGATTTCCAGAAACTCGTAGTTTTTTGGAAGCTCATCAACCCCTTTCAATGAAAGTGATTCTCGTCAGTCTCTGCTTGGGGCCACTTCAATAGGACACAAACCATAGCTATAGAACTTGGAACACTATTATTGTGCCAAGTTTCAAAGAGCTAGCACAAACCGTGTTTGATTTAGAGTTCCAACTACATGTATCCATGTAGGAGAAATCAGAGCGTAACTTAAACATGAAAACGGTTACTGCAAAGGAACGGTATAACCTAGAAGAACGAAATTTGGTGAGCCAAGTGGGATTGGTGTACTGATCGTTACCTGCAAGTATCATCAAGATTGGGTGAAAAAATGTTTTCTGAGATTTCTGGAAACTCGCAGTTTTTTGGAAACTTGGCAACCCCTTTCAATGAAAGTGATTCTCGTTAGTCTCTACATGGGGCTACTTCAATAGGTCACAAACGATAGCGATAGAACTTGGAACTACATTATTGTGCCAAGTTTCAAAGAGCTAGCACAAACCGTGTTTGATTTAGAGTTCCAACTACATGTATCCATATAGGAGAAAACAGAGTGAAACCTAAACATGAAAACGGTTACTGCAAAAGAACGCTTTAACCTAGAAGAACGAAATTTGGTGAGCCAAGTGGGATTGGTGGACTGATCATTACCTGCAAGTATCATCAAGATTGGGTGAAAAAATGTTTGCTGAGATTTCAGGAAACTCGTAGTTTTTTGTAAGCTTGGCAACCTCTTTCAATGAAAGTGGTTCTTGTCAGTCTCTGCTTGGGGCTACTTCAATAGGACAAAAACCATAGCGATAGAACTTGGAACTACATTATTGTGCCATGTTTCAAAGACCTAGCACAAACCGTGTTTGATTTAGAGTTCCAAATACATGTATCCATATAGGAGAAAACAGAGTGAAACCTAAACATGAAAACGGTTACTTCAAAGGAACGGTTTAACCTAGAAGAACGAAATTTCGTGAGCCAAGTGCGATTGGTGTACTGATCATTACATGCAAGTATCATCAAGATTGGGTGAAAAAATGTTTGCTGAGATTTCAGGAAACTCGTAGTTTTTTGGATGCTTGGCAACCCCTTTCCATGAAAATGATTCTCGTCAGTCTCTGCTTGTGGCTACTTCAATAGGACACAAACCATAGCGATAGAACTTGGAACTACATTATTGTACCAAGCTTCAAAGAGCTATCACAAACCGTGTTTGATTTAGAGTTCCAACTACAGGTATCCATATAGGAGAAAACAAAGTGAAACCTAAACATGAAAACGGTTACTGCAAAGGAACGGTTTAACCTCGAAGAACGTAATTGGGTGAGCCAAGAGGAATTGGTGTACTGATCATTAAATGGAAGCATCATCAAGATTGGGTGAAAAAATGTTTGCTGAGATTTCCAGAAACTCGTAGTTTTTTGGAAGCTTGGCAACCCCTTTCAATGAAAGTGATTCTCGTTATTCTCTGCTTGGGGCTACTTCAATATGACACAAACCATAGCGATAGAACTTGGAACTACATTTATGTGCCAAGTTTCAAAGAGCTAGCACAAACTGTGTTTGATTTAGATTTCCAACTACATGTATCCATATAGGAGAAAACAGAGTGAAACCTAAACATGAAAACGGTTACTGCAAAGGAACGGTTTAACCTAGAAGAACGAAATTTGGTGAGAAAAGTGGAATTGGTGTACTGATCATTACCTGCAAGTATCATCAAGATTGGGTGAAAAAATGTTTCCTGAGATTTCCGGAAACTCGTAGTTTTTTGGAACCTTTGCAACCCCTTTCAATGAAAGTGATTCTCGTCAGTCTCTGGTTGGGGCTACTTCAATAGGACACAAACCATAGTGATAGAACTTGGAAGTACATTTTTGTGCCAAGTTTCAAAGAGCTAGCACAAACCGTGTTTGATTTAGAGTTCCAACTACATGTATCCATATAGGAGAAAACAGAGTGAAACCTAAAGATGAAAACGGTGACTGCAAAGGAACGGTTTAACCTAGAAGAACGAAATTTGGTGAGCAAAGTGGGATTGGTATACTGATCATTACCTGCAAGTATCATCAAGATTGGGTGAAAAAATGTTTTCTGAGATTTCTGGAAACTCGCAGTTTTTTGGAAGCTTGGCAACCCCTTTCAATGAAAGTGATTCTCGTCGGTCTCTACTTGGGGCTACTTCAATAGGACACAAACCGTAGCGATAGAACTTGGAACTACATTATTGTACCAAGCTTCAAAGAGCTAGCACAAACCGTGTTTGATTTAGAGTTCCAACTACATGTATAAATATAGGAGAAAACAGAGTGAAACCTAAACATGAAAACGGTTACTGCAACGGAATGGATTAACCTAGAAGAACGAAATTTGGTGAGCCATGTGGGATTGGTGTACTGATCAATAAATGGAAGTATCATCAAGATTGGTTGAAAAAAAGTTTGCTGAGATTTCCAGAAACTCGTAGTTTTTTGGAAGCTCATCAACCCCTTTCAATGAAAGTGATTCTCGTCAGTCTCTGCTTGGGGCCACTTCAATAGGACACAAACCATAGCTATAGAACTTGGAACTCTATTATTGTGCCAAGTTTTCAAAGAGCTAGCACAAACCGTGTTTGATTTAGAGTTCCAACTACATGTATCCATATAGGAGAAAACAGAGTGAAACCTAAACATAAAAACGGGTACTGCAAAGGAACGGTTTAACCTAGAAGAACGAAATTTGGTGAGCCAAGTGGGATTGGTGTACTGATCCTTACCTGCAAGTATCATCAAGATTGGGTGAAAAAATGTTTGCTGAGATTTCAGGAAATTCGTAGTTTTTTGAAGCTTGGCAACCCCTTTAATGAAAGTGATTCTCGTCAAATCTCTGCTTGGGGCTACTTCAATAGGACACAAACAATAGCGATAGATCTTACAACTACATTATGTTGCCAAGTTTCAAAGAGCTAGCACAAACCGTCTTTGATTTAGAGTTCCAACTACATGTATCCATATAGGAGAAAACAGAGTGAAACCTAAACATGGAAACGGTTACTGCAAAGGAACGGTTTAACCTAGAAGAACGAAATTGGGTGAGCCAAGTGGGATTGGTGTACTGATCAATAAATGAAAGTATCATCAAGATTGGGTGAAAAAATGTTTGCTGAGATGTCCGGAAACTCGTAGTTTTTGGAAGCTTGGCAACCCCTTCAATGAAAGTGATTCTCGTCAGTCTCTGCTTGGGCTACTTCAATAGGACACAAACCATAGCGATAGAACTTGGAACTACATTATTGTGCCAAGTTTCAAAGAGCTAGCACAAACCGTGTTTGATTTAGAGTTCCAACTACTTGTATCCATATACTAGAAAACAGAGTGAAACCTAAACATGAAAACGGTTACTGCAAAGGAACGGTTTAACCTAGAAGAACGAAATTTGGTGAGCCAAGTGGGATTCGTGTACTGATCATTAATTGGAAGTATCATCAAGAATGGGTGAAAAAATGTTTGCTGAGATTTCAGGAAACTTGTAGTTTTTTGTAAGCCTGGCAACCCCTTTCAATGAAAGTGATTCTCGTCAGACTCTGTTGGGGCTACTTCAATAGGTCACAAACCATAGCGATAGAACTTGGAACTACATTATTGTGCCAATTTTCAAAGGGCTAGCACAAAACGTGTTTGATTTAGAGTTCCAAGTACATGTATCCATATAGGAGAAAAACAGAGTGAAACCTAAACATGAAAACGGTTACTGCAAAGGAACGGTTTAACCTAGAAGAACGAAATTGGGTGAGCCAAGTGGGATTGGTGTACTGATCATTAAATGGAAGTATCATCAAGAATGGGTGAAAAATTGTTTGCTGAGATTTCTGGAAACTCGTAGTTTTTTGGAAGCCTGGCAACCCCTTTCAATGAAATTGATTCTCGTCAGTCTCTGCTTGGGGCTACTTCAATAGGACACAAACCATAGCGATAGAACTTGGAACTACATTATTGTGCCAAGTTTCAAAGAGCTACCACAAACCGTGTTTGATTTAGAGTTCCAACTACATGTATCCATATAGGAGAAAACAGAGTGAAACCTAAACATGAAAACGGTTACTGCAAAGGAACGGTTTAACCTAGAAGAATGAAATTTCGTGAGCCAAGTGCGATTGGTGTACTGATCATTACCTGCAAGTGTCATCAAGATTGGGTGAAAAAATGTTTGCTGAGATTTCCGGAACTCGTAGTTTTTTGGAAGCTTTGCAACCCCTTTCAATGAAAGTGATTCTCGTCAGTCTCTGGTTGGGGCTACTTCAATAGGACACAAACCATAGCGATAGAACTTGGAACTACATTATTGTGCCAAGTTTCAAAGAGCTAGCACAAACCGTGTTTGATTTAGAGTTCCAACTACATGTATCCATATAGGAGAAAATAGAGTGAAACCTAAATATGAAAACGGTTACTGCAAAGGAACGGTTTAACCTAGAATAACGAAATTTGGTGAGCCAAGTGGGATTGGTGTACTGATCCTTACCTGCAAGTATCATCAAGATTGGGTGAAAAAATGTTTGCTGAGATTTCCGGAAATTCGTAGTTTTTTGAAGCTTGGCAACCCCTTTTAATGAAAGTGATTCTCGTCAATCTCTGCTTGGGGCTACTTCAATAGGACACAAACAATAGCGATAGATCTTACAACTACATTATGTTGCCAAGTTTCAAAGAGCTAGCACAAATCATCTTTGATTTAGAGTTCCAACTACATGTATCCATATAGGAGATAACAGAGTGAAACCTAAACATGGAAACGGTTACTGCAAAGGAACGGTTTAACCTAGAAGGAACGAAATTGGGAGAGCCAAGTGGGATTGGTGTACTGATCATTAAATGAAAGTATCATCAAGATTGGGTGAAAAAATGTTTGCTGAGATGTCCGGAAACTCGTAGTTTTTTGGAAGCTTGGCAACCCCTTTCAATGAAAGTGATTCTCGTCAGTCTCTGCTTGGGGCTACTTCAATAGGACACAAACCATAGCGATAGAACTTGGTACTACATTATTGTGCCAAGTTTCAAAGAGCTAGCACAAACCGTGTTTGATTTAGAGTTCCAACTACTTGTATCCATATACTAGAAAACAGAGTGAAACCTAAACATGAAAACGGTTACTGCAAAGGAACGGTTTAAACCTAGAAGAACGAAATTTGGTGAGCCAAGTGGGATTCGTGTACTGATCATTAATTGGAAGTATCATCAAGAATGGGTGAAAAATGTTTGCTGAGATTTCAGGAAACTCGTAGTTTTTTGTAAGCCTGGCAACCCCTTTCAATGAAAGTGATTCTCGTCAGACTCTGTTGGGGCTACTTCAATCGGTCACAAACCATAGCGATAGAACTTGGAACTACATTATTGTGCCAAGTTTCAAAGGGCTAGCACAAAACGTGTTTGATTTAGAGTTCCAACTACATGTATCCATATAGGAGAAAACAGAGTGAAACCTAAACATGAAAACGGTTACTGCAAAGGAACGGTTTAACCTAGAAGAACGAAACTGGGTGAGCCAAGTGGGATTGGTGTACTGATCATTAAATGGGAGCATCATCAAGAATGGGTGAAAAATTGTTTGCTGAGATTTCTGGAAACTCGTAGTTTTTTGGAAGCCTGGCAACCCCTTTCAATGAAAGTGATTCTCGTCAGTCTCTGCTTGGGGCTACTTCAATAGGACACAAACCATAGCGATAGAACTTGGAACTACATTATTGTGCCAAGTTTCAAAGAGCTAGCACAAACCGTGTTTGATTTAGAGTTCCAACTACTTGTATCCATATAGGAGAAAACAGAGTGAAACCTAAACATGAAAACGGTTACTGCAAAGGAACGGTTTAACCTAGAAGAACGAAATTTCGTGAGCCAAGTGCGATTGGTGTACTGATCATTACCTGCAAGTGTCATCAAGATTGGGTGAAAAAATGTTTGCTGAGATTTCCGGAAACTCGTAGTTTTTTGGAAGCTTTGCAACCCCTTTCAATGAAAGTGATTCTCGTCAGTCTCTGGTTGGGGCTACTTCAATAGGACACAAAACCATAGCGATAGAACTTGGAACTACATTATTGTGCAAGTTTCAAAGAGCTAGCACAAACCGTGTTTGATTTAGAGTTCCAACTACATGTATCCATATAGGAGAAAATAGAGTGAAACCTAAAACATGAAAACGGTTACTGCAAAGGAACGGTTTAACCTAGAATAACGAAATTTGGTGAGCCAAGTGGGATTGGTGTACTGATCCTTACCTGCAAGTATCATCAAGATTGGGTGAAAAAATGTTTGCTGAGATTTCCGGAAATTCGTAGTTTTTTGAAGCTTGGCAACCCCTTTTAATGAAAGTGATTCTCGTCAATCTCTGCTTGGGGCTACTTCAATAGGACACAAACAATAGCGATAGATCTTATAACTACATTATGTTGCCAAGTTTCAAAGAGCTAGCACAAACCGTCTTTGATTTAGAGTTCCAACTACATGTATCCATATAGGAGAAAACAGAGTGAAACCTAAACATGGAAACGGTTACTGCAAAGGAACGGTTTAACCTAGAAGAATGAAATTGGGTGAGCCAAGTGGGATTGGTGTACTGATCATTAAATGAAAGTATCATCAAGATTGGGTGAAAAAATGTTTGCTGAGATGTCCGGAAACTCGTAGTTTTTTGGAAGCTTGGCAACCCCTTTCAATGAAAGTGATTCTCGTCAGTCTCTGCTTGGGGCTACTTCAATAGGACACAATCATAGCGATAGAACTTGGAACTACATTATTGTGCCAAGTTTCAAAGAGCTAGCACAAAACCGTGTTTGATTTAGAGTTCCAACTACTTGTATCCATATACTAGAAAACAGAGTGAAACCTAAACATGAAAACAGTTACTGCAAAGGAACGGTTTAACCTAGAAGAACGAAATTTGGTGAGCCAAGTGGGATTCGTGTACTGATCATTAATTGGAAGTATCATCAAGAATGGGTGAAAAAAATGTTTGCTGAGATTTCAGGAAACTCGTAGTTTTTTTGTAAGCCTGGCAACCCCTTTCAATGAAAGTGATTCTCGTCAGACTCTGTTGGGGCTACTTCAATAGGTCACAAACCATAGCGATAGAACTTGGAACTACATTATTGTGCCAAGTTTCAAAGGGGCTAGCACAAAACGTGTTTGATTTAGAGTTCCAACTACATGTATCCATATAGGAGAAAACAGAGTGAAACCTAAACATGAAAACGGTTACTGCAAAGGAACGGTTTAACCTAGAAGAACGAAATTGGGTGAGCCAAGTGGGATTGGTGTACTGATCATTAAATGAAAGTATCATCAAGATTGGGTGAAAAAATGTTTGCTGAGATGTCCGGAAACTCGTAGTTTTTTGGAAGCTTGGCAACCCCTTTCAATGAAAGTGATTCTCGTCATTCTCTGCTTGGGATACTTCAATAGGACACAAACCATAGCGATAGAACTTGGAACTACATTATTGTGCCACATTTCAAAGAGCTAGCACAAACCGTGTTTGATTTAGAGTTCCAACTACATGTATCCATATAGGAGAAAACAGAGTGAAACATAAACATGAAAACGGTTACTGCAAAGAAACGGTTTAACCTAGAAGAACGAAATTGGGTGAGCCAAGTGGATTGGTGTACTGATCTTTACCTGCAAGTATCATCAAGAATCGGTGAAAAAAGGTTTACTGAGATTTCCGGAAACTCGTTGTTTTTTGGAAGCTTGGCAACCCCTTTCAATGAAAGTGATTCTCCTCAGTGTCTACTTGGGGCTACTTCAATAGGACACAAACCATAGTGATAGAACTTGGAACTGCATTATTGTGCCGAGTTTCAAAGAGCTAGCACAAACCGTGTTTGATTTAGAGTTCCAACTACATGTATCCATATAGGAGAAAACAGAGGGAAACCTAAATATTAAAACGGTTACTGCAAAGGAACGGTTTAACCTAGAAGAACGATATTTGGTGAGCCAAGTGGGATTGGTGTACTGATCATTACCTGCAATTATCATCAAGATTGGGTGAAAAAATGTTTGCTGAGATTTCAGGAAACTCGTAGATTTTTGGAAGCTTGGCAACCCCTTTCAAAGAAAGTAATTCTCGTCAGTCTCTGCTTGGGGCTACTTCAATAGGACACAATCCATAGCGATAGAACTTGAAACTACATTATTGTGCCAAGTTTCAAAGAGCTAGCACAAACCGTGTTTGATTTAGAGTTCCAACTACATGTATCCATATAGGAGAAAAGAGTGTGAAACCTAAACATGAAAACGGTTACTGCAAAGGAACGGTTTAACTTAGAAGAACGAAATTTGGTGAGCCAAGTGGGATTGGTGTACTGATCATTAAATGGAAGTATCATCAAGATTGGGTGAAAAAATGTTTGCTGAGATTTCAGGAAACTCGTAGTTTTTTGGAACCTTGGCAACCCCTTTCAATGAAAGTGATTCTCGTCAGTCTCTGCTTGGGGCTACTTCAATAGGACACAAACCATAGCGATAGAACTTGGAACTACATTATTGTGCCAAGTTTCAAAGAGCTAGCACAAACAGTGTTTGATTTAGAGTTCCAACTACATGTATCCATATAGGAGAAAACAGAGTGAAACCTAAACATGAAAACGGTTACTTGAAAGGAACGGATTAACGTAGAAGAAGGAAATTTGGTGAGCCATGTGGGATTGGTGTACTGATCATTAAATGGAAGTATCATCAAGATTGGGTGAAAAAATGTTTGCTGAGATTTCAGGAAACTCGTAGTTTTTTGGAAGCTTGGCAACCCCTTTCAATGAAAGTGATTTTCGTCATTCTCTGCTTGGGGATACTTCAATAGGACACAAACCATAGCGATAGAACTTGGAACTACATTATTGTGCCAAGTTTCAAAGAGCTAGCACAAACCGTCTTTGATTTAGAGTTCCAATACATGTATCCATATAGGAGAAAACAGAGTGAAACCTAAACATGAAAACGGTTCCTGCAAAGGAACGGTTTAACCAAGAAGAACGAAATTGGGTGAGCCAAGTGGGATTGGTGTACTGATCATTAAATGAAAGTATCATCAAGATTGGGTGAAAAAAATGTTTGCTGAGATCCGGAAACTCGTAGTTTTTTGGAAGCTTGGCAACCCCTTTCAATGAAAGTGATTCTCCTCAGTCTCTGCTTGGGGCTACTTCAATAGGACACAAACCATAGCGATAGATCTTGCAACTACATTATTGTGCCAAGTTTCAAAGAGGTAGCATAAACCGTGTTTGATTTAGAGTTCCAACTACATGTATCCATATAGGAGAAAACAGAGTGAAACCTCAACATGAAAACGGTTACTGCAAAGGAATGGTTTAACCTAGAAGAACGAAATTTGGTGAGCCAAGTGGGATTGGTGTACTGATCATTACCTGCAAGTATCATCAAGATTGGGTGAAAAAATGTTTGCTGAGATTTCCGGAAACTCGTAGTTTTTTGGAAGCTTGGCAACCCCTTTCAATGAAAATGATTCTCGTTATTCTCTGCTTGGGGCTATTTCAATAGGACACAAACCATAGCGATAGAACTTGGAACTACATTATTGTGCCAAGTTTCAAAGAGCTAGCACAAATCGTGTTTGATTTATATTTCCAAATACATGTATCCATATATGAGAAAACAGAGTGAAACCTCAACATGAAAACTGTTACTGCAAAGGAACGGTTTAACCGAGAAGAACGAAATTTGGTGAGCCAAGTGGGATTGGTGTACTGATCATTACCTGCAAGTATCATCAAGATTGGGTGAAAAAATGTTTGCTGAGATTTGCGGAAACTCGTAGTTTTTTGGAAGCTTGGTAACCCCTTTCAATGAAAGTGATTCTCGTTATTCTCTGCTTGGGGCTACTTCAATAGGACACAAACCATAGCGATAGAACTTGGAACTACATTATTGTGCCAATGTTCAAAGAGCTAGCACAAACCGTGTTTGATTTAGAGTTCCAACTACATGTATCCTTATAGGAGAAAACAGAGTGAAACCTAAACATGAAAACGGTTACTGAAACGGAACGGATTAACCTAGAAGAACGAAATTTGGTGAGCCATGTGGGATTGGTGTACTGATCATTAAATGGAAGTATCATCATGATTGGTTGAAAAAATGTTTGCTGAGATTTCCAGAAACTCGTAGTTTTTTGGAAGCTTATCAACCCCTTTCAATGAAATTGATTCTAGTCAGTCTCTGCTTGGGGTACTTCAATAGGACACAAACCATAGCGATAGAACTTGGAACTACATTATTGTGCCAAGTTTCAAAGAGCTAGCCCAAACCGTGTTTGATTTAGAGTTCCAACTACATGTATGCATATACGAGAAATCAGAGCGTAACTTAAACATGAACACGGTTACTGCAAAGGAACGGTATAACCTAGCAGAAAGAAATTTGGTGAGCCAAGTGGGATTGGTGTACTGATCGTTACCTGCAAGTATCATCAAGATTGGGTGAAAAAATGTTTTCTGAGATTTCTGGAAACTCGCAGATTTTTGGAAACTTGGCAACCCCTTTCAATGAAAGTGATTCTCGTCAGTATCAGCTAGGGGCTACTTCAATAGGACACAAACCGTAGCGATAGAACTCGGAACTACATTATTGTGCCAAGTTTAAAAGAGGTAGCACAAAGCGTGTTTGATTTAGAGTTCCAAATACATGTATCCTCATAGGAGAAAACAGAGTGAAACCTAAACATGAAAACGGATACTGCAAAGGAACGGTTTAAACCTAGAAGAACGAAATTCGGTGAGCCTAGTGGGACTGGGGAACTGATCATTACCTCCAAGTATCATCAAGATTGGGTGAAAAAATGTTTGCTGAGATTTCAGGAAACTCGTAGTTTTTTGAAAGCTTGGCAACCCCTTTGAATGAAAGTTATTCTCTTCAGTCTCTTCTTGGGGCTACTTCAATAGGACACAAACCATAGCGATAGAACTTGGAACTACATTACTGTGCCAAGTTTCAAAGAGCTAGCACAAACCGTCTTTCATTGAGAGTTCCAACTACATGTATCCATATAGGAGAAAACAGAGTGAAACCTAAACATGAAAACGGTTACTGCATACGAACGGTTTAACCTAGAAGAACGAAATTTGGTGAGCCAAGTGGGATTGCTGTACTGATCATTACCTGCAAGTATCATCAAGATTGGGTGAAAAAATGTTTGCTGAGATTTGAGGAAACTCATAGTTTGTTGGAAGCCTGGCAACCCCTTTCAATGAAAGTGATTCTCGTCAGTCTCTGCTTGGGGCTACTTCAATAGGACACAAAACATAGAGATAGAACTTGGAACTACATTATTGTGTGAAGTTTCAAAGAGCTAGCACAAACAGTGTTTGATTTAGAGTTCCATCTACATGTATCCAATTAGGAGAAAACAGATTGAAACCTAAACATGAAAACGGTTACTGCAAAGGAACGGTTTATCCTAGAAGAACGAAATTTGGTGAGCCAAGTGTGACTGGTGTACTGATCATTACTTCCAAGTATCATCAAGATTGGGTGAAAAAATGTTTGCGGAGATTTCAGGAAACTCGTACTTTTTTGGAAGCTTGGCAACCCCTTTCAATGAAAGTGATTCTCGTCAGATTCTGCTTGGGGCTACTTCAATAGGACACAACCCATAGCGATACAACGTGGAACTACATTATTGTGTCAAGTGTCAAAGAGCTAGCACAAACCGTGTTTGATTTAGCGTTCCAACTACATGTATCCATATAGGAGAAAACAGAGTGAAACCTAAACATGAAAACGGTTACTGCAAACGAACGGTTGAACCTAGAAGAACGAAATTTGGTGAGCCAAGTGGGATTGGTTACTGATCATTACCTGCAAGTATCATCAAGACTGGGAGAAAAAAAATTTTGCTGAGATTTCAGGAAACTCGCAGTTTTTTGGAAGCTTGGCAACCCCTTTCAATGAAAGTGATTCTTGTCAGTATCTGCTTGGGGCTACTTCAATTGGACACAAACCATAGCGATAGAACTTAGAACTACATTTTTGTGGACGTTTCAAATAGCTAGCACAAACCGTGTTAGATTTAGACTTCCAATTACATTTATCCTTATATGAGAAAACAGAGTGAAACCTCAAATTGAAAACGGTTACTGCAAACGAACGGTTGAACCTGGAGGAACGAAATTTGGTGAGCCAAGTGGGATTGGTGTACTGAACATTACCTGGAAGTATGGTCAAGATTGGGTGAAAAAATGTTTGCTGAGATTTCAGGAAACTCGTAGTTTTTTGGAAGCTTGGAAACCCCTTTCAATGAAAGTGATTCTCGTCAGTCTCTGCTTGGGGCTACTTCAATTGGACACAAACCATACCGATAGAACTTGGAACTACGTTATTGTGCCAAGTTTCAAAGAGCTAGCACAAACCGTGTTTGATTTAGAGTTCCAACTTCGTGTATCCATGTAGGAGAAAACAGAATGAAACCTAAACATGAAAACGGTTACTGCAAACGAACGGTTTAACCTAGAAGAACGAAATTTGGCGAGCCAAGTGGGATTGGTGTACTGATCATTAAATGGAGGTATCATCAAGATTGGGTGAAAAAATGTTTGCTGAGATTTCAGGAAACTAGTAGTTTTTTGGAAGCTTGGCAACCCTTTCAATGAAAGTTATTCTCGTCAGTCTGTTCTTGGGGCTACTTCAATAGGACACAAACCATAGCGATAGAACTTGGAACTACATTATTGTGCCAAGTTTCAAAGAGCTAGCACAAACCGTCTTTGATTTAGAGTTCCAAATACATGTATCCATATAGGAGAAAACAGAGTGAAACCTAAACATGAAAACGGTTACTGCAAACGAACGGTTTAACCTAGAAGAACGAAATTTGGAGAGCCAAGTGGGATTGGTGTACTGATCATTACCTGCAAGTATCATCAAGATTGGGTGAAAAAATGTTTGCTGAGATTTCAGGAAACTCGTAGTTTTTTGGAAGCTTGGCAACCCCTTTCAATGAAAGTGATTCTCGTCAGTATCAGCTAGGGGCTACTTCAATAGGACACAAACCATAGCGATAGAACTCGGAACTACATTATTGTGCCAAGTTTCAAAGAGGTAGCACAAACCTTGTTTGATTTAGAGTTCCAAATACATGTATCCTCATAGGAGAAAACAGAGTGAAACCTAAACATGAAAACGGATACTGCAAAGGAACGGTTAAACCTAGAAGAACGAAATTCGGTGAGCCTAGTGGGAATGGTGTACTGATCATTACCTCCAAGTATCATCAAGATTGGGTGAAAAAATGTTTGCTGAGATTTCAGGAAACTCGTAGTTTTTTGGAAGCTTGGCAACCCCTTTGAATGAAAGTTATTCTCTTCAGTCTCTTCTTGGGGCTACTTCAATAGGACACAAACCATAGCGATATAACTTGGAACTACATTACTGTGCCAAGTTTCAAAGAGCTAGCACAAACCGTCTTTTCATTGAGAGTTCCAACTACATGTATCCATATAGGAGAAAACAGAGTGAAACCTAAACATGAAAACGGTTAATGCAAACGAACGGTTTAACCTAGAAGAACGAAATTTGGTGAGCCAAGTGGGATTGCTGTACTGATCATTACCTGCAAGTATCATCAAGATTGGGTGAAAAAATGTTTGCTGAGATTTGAGGAAACTCATAGTTTGTTGGAAGCCTGGCAAACCCCTTTCAATGAAAGTGATTCTCGTCAGTCTCTGCTTGGGGCTACTTCAATAGGACACAAAACATAGAGATAGAACTTGGAACTACATTATTGTGTGAAGTTTCAAAGAGCTAGCACAAACCGTGTTTGATTTAGAGTTCCATCTACATGTATCCAATTAGGAGAAAACAGATTGAAACCTAAACATGAAAACGGTTACTGCAAAGGAACGGTTTAACCTAGAAGAACGAAATTTGGTGAGCCAAGTGTGACTGGTGTACTGATCATTACTTCCAAGTATCATCAAGATTGGGTGAAAAAATGTTTGCTGAGATTTCAGGAAACTCGTACTTTTTTGGAAGCTTGGCAACCCCTTTCAATGAAAGTGATTCTCGTCAGATTCTGCTTGGGGCTACTTCAATAGGACACAAACCATAGCGATACAACGTGGAACTACATTATTGTGTCAAGTGTCAAAGAGCTAGCACAAACCGTCTTTGATTTAGAGTTCCAAATACATGTATCCATATAGGAGAAAACAGAGTGAAACCTAAACATGAAAACGGTTACTGCAAAGGAACGGTTTAACCTAGAAGAACGAAATTTGGTGAGCCAATTGGGATTGGTGTACTGATCATTACCTGCAAGTATCGTCAAGTTTGGGTGAAAAAATGTTTGCTGAGATTTCAGGAAACTCGTAGTTTTTGGAAGCTTGGCAACCCCTTTCAATGAAAGTGATTATAATCAGTCTCTACTTGGGGCTACTTCAATAGGACACAAACCATTGCGATAGAACTTGGAACTACATTATTGTGCCAAGTTTCAAAGAGCTAGCACAAACCGTCTTTGATTTAGAGTTCCAACTACATGTATCCATATAGGAGAAAACAGAGTGAAACCTAAACATGAAAACGGTTACTGCAAAGGAACGGTTGAACCTAGAAGAACGAAATTTGGTGAGCCAAGTGGGATTGGTGTACTGATCATTACCTGCAAGTATCATCAAGATTGGGTGAAAAAATGTTTGCTGAGATTTCAGGAAACTCGTAGTTGTTTGGAAACTTGGCAACCCCTTTCAATGAAAGTGATTCTCGTCAGTCTCTGCTTGGGGCAACTTCAATTGGACACAAACCATAGCGATAGAACTTGGAACTACGTTATTGTGCCAAGTTTCAAAGAGCTAGCACAAACCGTGTTTGATTTAGAGTTCCAACTACGTGTATCCGTATAGGAGAAAACAGAGTGAAACCTAAACATGAGATCGGTTACTGCAAAGGAACGGTTTAACCTAGAAGAACGAAATTTGGTGAGCCAAGTGGGATTGGTGTACTGATCATTACCTCCAAGTATCATCAAGATTGGGTGAAAAAAATGTTTGCTGAGATTTCAGGAAACTCGTAGTTGTTTGGAAGCTTGGCAACCCCTTTCAATGAAAGTGATTCTCGTCAGTCTCTGCTTGGGGCTACTTCAATTGGACACAAACCATAGCGAAAGAACATGGAACTACGTTATTGTGCCAAGTTTCAAAGAGCTAGCACAAACCGTGTTTGATTTAGAGTTCCAACTACGTGTATCCATGTAGGAGAAAACAGAGTGAAACCTAAAAATGAGATCGGTTACTGCAATGGAACGTATCACATACAAGAACGAAATTTGGTGAGCCAAGTGGGATAGGTGAACTGATCATTACCTGCAAGTATCATCAAGATTGGGGGAAAAAATGTTTGCTGAGATTTTAGGAAACTCGAAGTTTTTTGGAAACTTGGCAACCCATTTGAATGAAAGTGATTCTCGTCAGTCGCTGCTTGGGGCTACTTCAATAGGACACAACTATAGCGATAGAACTTGGAACTACATTATTGTGCCAAGTTTCAAAGAGCTAGCAAAAACCGTGTTTGATTTAGAGTTCCAACTACATGTATCCATATAGGAGAAAACAGAGTGAAACCTAAACATGAAATCGGTTACTGCAAACGAACGGTTTAACCTAGAAGAACGAAATTTGGCGAGCCAAGTGGGATTGATATACTGATCATTAAATGGAAGTATCTTCAAGATTGGGTGAAAAAATGTTTGCTTAGATTTCAGGAAACTAGTAGTTTTTTGGAAGCTTGGCAACCCTTTTCAATGAAAGTTATTCTGGTCAGTCTCTTCTTGGGGCTACTTCAATAGGATACAAACCATACCGATAGAACTTGGAACTACATTATTGTGCCAAGTTTCAAAGAGCTAGCACAAACCGTCTTTGATTTAGAGTTCCAAATACATGTATCCATATAGGAGAAAACAGAGTGAAACCTAAACATGAAAACGGTTACTGCAAACGAACGGTTTAACCTAGAAGAACGAAATTTGGTGAGCCAAGTGGGATTGGTGTCCTGATCATTACCTGAAGTATCATCAAGATTGGGGGACAAATGTTTGCTGAGACTTAAGGAAACTCGAAGTTTTTTGGAAGCTTGGCAACCCATTTGAATGAAAGTGATTCTCGACAGTCGCTGCTTGGGGCTACTTCAATAGGACACAACTATAGCGATAGAACTTGGAACTACATTATTGTGCCAAGTTTCAAAGAGCTAGCACTAACCGTGTTTGATTTCGCGTTCCAACTACATGTATCCATATCGGAGAAAACAGAGTGAAACCTAAACATGAAAACGGTTACTGCAAAGGAACGGTGTAACCTAGATGAACAAAATTTGGTGAGCCAAGTGGGATTGGTGTACTGATCATTACCTGCAAGTATCATCAAGATTGGGTGAAAAAATGTTTGCTGAGATTTCAGGAAACTCGTATTTTTGGAAGCTTGGCAACCCCTTTCAATGAAAGTGATTCTCGTCAGTCTCTGCTTGGGGCTACTTCAATTGGACACAAACCATAGCGAAAGAACATGGAACTACGTTATTGTGCCAAGTTTCAAAGAGCTAGCACAAACCGTGTTTGATTTAGAGTTCCAACTACGTGTATCCATGTAGGAGAAAACAGAGTGAAATCTAAAAATGAGATCGGTTCCTGCAAAGGAACGGTATCACATACAAGAACGAAATTTAGTGAGCCAAGTGGGATAGGTGAACTGATCATTACCTGCAAGTATCATCAAGATTGGGTGAAAAAATGTTTGCTGAGATTTTAGGAAACTCGAAGTTTTTTGGAAGCTTGGCAAACCATTTGAATGAAAGTGACTCTCGTCAGTCACTGCTTGGGGCTACTTCATAGGACACAACTATAGCGATAGAACTTGGAACTACATTATTGTGCCAAGTTTCAAAGAGCTAGCAAAACCGTGTTTGATTTAGAGTTAGAACTACATGTATCCATATAGGAGAAAACAGAGTGAAACCTAAACATGAAAACGGTTACTGCAAACGAACGGTTTAACCTAGACGAACGAAATTTGGCGAGCCAAGTGGGATTGGTGTACTGATCATTACCTGCAAGTATCGTCAAGTTTGGGTGAAAAAATGTTTGCTGAGATTTCAGGAAACTCGTAGTTTTTGGAAGCTTGGCAACCCCTTTCAATGAAAGTGATTATAATCAGTCTCTACTTGGGGCTACTTCAATAGGACACAAACCATTGCGATAGAACTTGGAACTACATTATTGTGCCAAGTTTCAAAGAGCTAGCACAAACCGTCTTTGATTTAGAGTTCCAACTACATGTATCCATATAGGAGAAAACAGAGTGAAACCTAAACATGAAAACGGTTACTGCAAAGGAACGGTTGAACCTAGAAGAACGAAATTTGGTGAGCCAAGTGGGATTGGTGTACTGATCATTACCTCCAAGTATCATAAAGATTGGGTGAAAAAATGTTTGCTGAGATTTCAGGAAACTCGTAGTTGTTTGGAAGCTTGGCAACCCCTTTCAATGAAAGTGATTCTCGTCAGTCTCTGCTTGGGGCAACTTCAATTGGACACAAACCATAGCGATAGAACTTGGAACTACGTTATTGTGCCAAGTTTCAAAGAGCTAGCACAAACCGTGTTTGATTTAGAGTTCCAACTACGTGTATCCGTATAGGAGAAAACAGAGTGAAACCTAAACATGAGATCGATTACTGCAAAGGAACGGTTTAACCTAGAAGAACGAAATTTGGTGAGCCAAGTGGGATAGGTGAACTGATCATTACCTGCAAGTATGATCAAGATTGGGTGAAAAAATGTTTGCTGAGATTTTAGGAAACTTGAAGTTTTTTGGAAGCTTGGCAACCCCTTTGAATGAAAGTTATTCTCCTCAGTCGCTGCTTGGGGCTACTTCAATAGGACACAACTATAGCGATAGAACTTGGAACTACATTATTGTGCCAAGTTTCAAAGAGCTAGCACAAACCGTCTTTGATTTAGAGTTCCAAATACATGTATCCATATAGGAGAAAACAGAGTGAAACCTAAACATGAAAACGGTTACTGCAAACGAACGGTTTAATCTAGAAGAACGAAATTTGGTGAGCCAAGTGGGATTGGTGTACTGATCATTACCTCCAAGTATCATCAAGATTGGGTGAAAAAATGTTTGCTGAGATTTCAGGAAACTCGTAGTTTTTTGGAAGCTTGGCAACCCCTTTCAATGAAAGTGATTCTCGTCAGTATCTGCTAGGTGCTACTTCAATAGGACACAAACCATAGCGATAGAACTTGGAACTACATTATTGTGCCAAGTTTCAAAGAGCTAGCACAAAGCGTGTTTGATTTAGAGTTCCAACTACATGTATCCTCATAGGAGAAAACAGAGTGAAACCTAAACATGAAAACGGATACTGCAAAGGAACGGTTAAACCTAGAAGAACGAAATTTGGTGAGCCATGTGATACTGGTGTACTGATCATTACCTCCAAATATCATCAACATTGGGTGAAAAAATGTTTGCTGAGATTTCAGGAAACTCGTAGTTGTTTGGAAGCTTGGCAACCCCTTTCAATGAAAGTGATTCTCGTCAGTCTCTGCTTGGGGCTACTTCAATTGGACACAAACCATAGCGAAAGAACATGGAACTACGTTATTGTGCCAAGTTTCAAAGAGCTAGCACAAACCGTGTTTGATTTAGAGTTCCAACTACGTGTATCCATGTAGGAGAAAACAGAGTGAAACCTAAAAATGAGATCGGTTACTGCAATGGAACGTATCACATACAAGAACGAAATTTGGTGAGCCAAGTGGGATAGGTGAACTGATCATTACCTGCAAGTATCATCAAGATTGGGGGAAAAAATGTTTGCTGAGATTTTAGGAAACTCGAAGTTTTTTGGAAGCTTGGCAACCCATTTGAATGAAAGTGATTCTCGTCAGTCGCTGCTTGGGGCTACTTCAATAGGACACAACTATAGCGATAGAACTTGGAACTACATTATTGTGCCAAGTTTCAAAGAGCTAGCAAGAACCGTGTTTGATTTAGAGTTCCAACTACATGTATCCATATAGGAGAAAACAGAGTGAAACCTAAACATGAAATCGGTTACTGCAAACGAACGGTTTAACCTAGAAGAACGAAATTTGGCGAGCCAAGTGGGATTGATGTACTGATCATTAAATGGAAGTATCTTCAAGATTGGGTGAAAAAATGTTTGCTTAGATTTCAGGAAACTAGTAGTTTTTTGAAGCTTGGCAACCCTTTTCAATGAAAGTGATTCTCTTCAGATTCTTCTTGGGGCTACTTCAATAGGACACAAACCATAGCGATAGAACTTGGAACTACATTATTGTGCCAAGTGTCAAAGAGCTAGCACAAACCGTGTTTGATTTAGAGTTCCAAATACATGTATCCATATAGGAGAAAACAGAGTGAAACCTAAACATGAAAACGGTTACTGCAAAGGAACGGTTTAACCTAGATGAACAAAATTTGGTGAGCCAAGTGGGATTGGTGTACTGATCGTTACCTGGCAAGTATCATCAAGATTGGGTGAAAAAATGTTTGCTGAGATTTCAGGAAACTCGTAGTTTTTTGGAAGCTTGGCAACCCCTTTCAATGAAAGTGATTCTCGTCAGTCTCTGCTTGAAGCTACTTCAATAGGACACAAACCATAGCGATAGAACTTGGAACTACATTATTGTGCCAAGTTTCAAAGAGCTAGCACAAACCGTGTTTGATTTAGAGTTCCAACTACATGTATCCTTATACTAGAAAACAGAGTGAAACCTAAACATGAAAACGGTTACTGCAAAGGAACGGTTTAACCTAGATGAACAAAATTTGGTGAGCCAAGTGGGATTGGTGTACTGATCGTTACCTGCAAGTATCATCAAGATTGGGTGAAAAAATGTTTGCTGAGATTTCAGGAAACTCGTAGTTTTTTGGAAGCTTGGCAACCCCTTTCAATGAAAGTGATTCTCGTCAGTCTCTGCTTGAAGCTACTTCAATAGGACACAAACCATAGCGATAGAACTTGGAACTCCATTATTGTGCCAAGTTTCAAAGAGCTAGCACAAACCGTGTTTGATTTCGAGTTCCAACTACATGTATCCATATCGGAGAAAACAGAGTGAAACCTAAACATGAAAACGGTTACTGCAAAGGAACGGTTTAACCTAGATGAACAAAATTTGGTGAGCCAAGTGGGATTGGTGTACTGATCGTTACCTGCAAGTATCATCAAGATTGGGTGAAAAAATGTTTGCTGAGGTTTCAGGAAACTCGTAGTTTTTTGGAAGCTTGGCAACCCCTTTCAATGAAAGTGATTCTCGTCAGTCTCTGCTTGGGGCTACTTCAATTGGACACAAACCATAGCGAAAGAACATGGAACTACGTAATTGTGCCAAGTTTCAAAGAGCTAGCACAAACCGTGTTTGATTTAGAGTTCAAACTACGTGTATCCCTGTAGGAGAAAACAGAGTGAAACCTAAAAATGAGATCGGTTCCTGCAAAGGAACGGTATCACATACAAGAACGAAATTTGGTGGGCCAAGTGGGATAGGTGAACTGATCATTACCTGCAAGTATCATCAAGATTGGGTGAAAAAATGTTTGCTGAGATTTTAGGAAACTCGAAGGTTTTTGGAAGCTTTGCAAACCATTTGAATGAAAGTGACTCTCGTCAGTCACTGCTTGGGGCTACTTCAATAGGACACAACTATAGCGATAGAACTTGGAACTACATTATTGTGCCAAGTTTCAAAGAGCTAGCAAAACCGTGTTTGATTTAGAGTTAGAACTACATGTATCTATATAGGAGAAAATAGAGTAAAACCTAAACATGAAAACGGTTACTGCAAAGGAACGGTTTAACCTAGAATAACGAAATTTGGTGAGCCAATTGGGATTGGTGTACTGATCATTACCTGCAAGTATCATCAAGATTGGGAGAAAAAATGTTTGCTGAGATTTCAGGAAACTCGTAGTTTTTTGGAATCTTGACAACCCCTTTCAATGAAAGTGATTCTCGTCAGTCTCTGCTTGGGGCTACTTCAATAGGACACAAACCATAGCGATAGAACTTGGAACTACATTATTGTGCCAAGTTTCAAAGAGCTAGCACAAAGCACCTTTGATTTAGAGTTCCAAATACATGTATCCATATAGGAGAAAACAGAGTGAAACCTAAACATGGGAACGGTTCCTGCAAAGGAACGGTTTAACCTAGAAGAACGAAATTTGGTGAGAAAAGTGGAATTGGTGTACTTATCATTACCTGCAAGTATCATCAAGATTTGGTGAAAAAAATGTTTGCTGAGATTTCAGGAAACTCGTAGTTTTTTGGAAGCTTGGCAACCCCTTTCAATGAAAGTGATTCTCGTCAGTCTCTGCTTGGGGCCACTTCAATAGGACACAAATCATAGCGATAGAACTTGGAACTACATTATTGTGCCAAGTGTCAAAGAGCTAGCACAAACCGTGTTTGATTTAGAGTTCCAACTACATGTATCCATATAGAAGAAAACAGAGTGAAACCTAAACATGAAAACGGTTACTGCAAAGGAACGGTTTAACCTAGATGAACAAAATTTGGTGAGCCAAGTGGGATTGGTGTACTGATCGTTACCTGCAAGTATCATCAAGATTGGGTGAAAAAATGTTTGCTGAGATTTCAGGAAACTCGTAGTTGTTTGGAAGCTTGGCAACCCCTTTCAATGAAAGTGATTCTCGTCAGTCTCTGCTTGAAGCTACTTCAATAGGACACAAACCATAGCGATAGAACTTGGAACTACATTATGTGCCAAGTTTCAAAGAGCTAGCACAAACCGTGTTTGATTAGAGTTCCAACTACGTGTATCCATATAGGAGAAAACAGAGTGAAACCTAAACATGAAAACGGTTACTGCAAAGGAACGGTTTAACCTAGATGAACAAAATTTGGTGAGCCAAGTGGGATTGGTGTACTGATCGTTACCTGCAAGTATCATCAAGATTGGGTGAAAAAATGTTTGCTGAGATTTCAGGAAACTCGTAGTTTTTTGGAAGCTTGGCAACCCCTTTCAATGAAAGTGATTCTCGTCAGTCTCTGCTTGAAGCTACTTCAATAGGACACAAACCATAGCGATAGAACTTGGAACTCCATTATTGTGCCAAGTTTCAAAGAGCTAGCACAAACCGTGTTTGATTTCGAGTTCCAACTACATGTATCCATATCGGAGAAAACAGAGTGAAACCTAAACATGAAAACGGTTACTGCAAAGGAACGGTGTAACCTAGATGAACAAAATTTGGTGAGCCAAGTGAGATTGGTGTACTGATCATTACCTGCAAGTATCATCAAGATTGGGTGAAAAAATGTTTGCTGAGATTTCAGGAAACTCGTAGTTTTTTGGAAGCTTGGCAACCCCTTTGAATGAAAGTTATTCTCGTCAGTCTCTGCTTGGGGCTACTTCAATAGGACACAAACCATAGCGATAGAACTTGGAACTACATTATTGTGCCAAGTTTCAAAGAGCTAGCACAAACCACCTTTGATTTAGAGTTCCAAATACATGTATCCATATAGGAGAAAACAGAGTGAAACCTAAACATGAGAACGGTTCCTGCAAAGAACGGTTTAACCTAGAAGAACGAAATTTGGTGAGAAAAGTGGAATTGGTGTACTGATCATTACCTGCAAGTATCATCAAGATTTGGTGAAAAAAATGTTTGCTGAGATTTCAGGAAACTCGTAGTTTTTTGGAAGCTTGGCAACCCCTTTCAATGAAAGTGATTCTCGTCAGTCTCTGCTTGGGGCCACTTCAATAGGACACAAATCATAGCGATAGAACTTGGAACTACATTATTTTGCCAAGTGTCAAAGAGCTAGCACAAACCGTGTTTGATTTAGACTTCCAACTACATGTATCCATATAGGAGAAAACAGAGTGAAACCTAATCTTGAAAACTTTTCCTGCAAAGGAACAGTTTAACCTAAAAGAACGAAATTTGGTGAGCCAAGTGGGATTGGTGAAGTGATCATTACCTGCAAGTATCATCAAGAATGGGAGAAAAAATATTTGCTGAGATTTCAGGAAACTCGTAGTTTTTTGGAAGCTTGGCAACCCATTTCAATGAAAGTTATTCTCGTCAGTCTCTTCTTGGGGCTACTTCAATAGGACAAAAACCATAGCGATAGAACTTGGAACTACATTATTCTTCCAAGTTTCAAAGAGCTAGCACAAAGCGTGTTTGATTTAGAGTTCCAACTACATGTATCCTTATACTAGAAAACAGAGTGAAACATAAACATGAAAACGGTTACTGCAAAGGAACGGTTTAACCTAGAAGAACGAAATTTGGTGAGCCAAGTGGAATTGGTGTCCTGATCATTACCTGAAAGTATCATCAAGATTGGGTCAAAAAATGTTTGCTGAGATTTCAGGAAACTCGTAGTTTTTTGGAAGCTTGGCAACACCTTTCAATGAAAGTGATTCTCGTCAGTCTCTACTTGGGGCCACTTCAATAGGACACAAATCATAGCGATAGAACTTGGAACTACATTATTGTGCCAAGTTTCAAAGAGCTAGCACAAACCATGTTTGATTTAGACTTCCAACTACATGTATCCATATAGGAGAAAACAGAGTGAAAGCTAAACATGAAAACGGTTACTGAAAACGAACGGTTGAACCTAGAAGAAAGAAATTTGGTGAGCCAAGTGGGATTTTTGTACTGATCATTACCTGTAAGTATCATCAAGATTGGGTGAAAAAATGTTTGCTGAGATTTCAGGAAACTCGTAGTTTTTTGGAAGCTTGGCAACCCCTTTGAATGAAAGTGATTCTCGTCAGTCTCTTCTTGGGGCTACTTCAATAGGCCACAAACCATAGCGATATAACTTGGAACTACATTATTGTGCCCGTTTCAAAGAGCTAGCACAAACCGTCTTTGATTTTAGAGTTCCAAATACAGGTATCCATATAGGAGAAAACAGAGTGAAACCTAAACATGAAAACGGTTACTGCAAAGGAATGGTTAAACCTAGAAGAACGAAATTTGGTGAGCCAAGTGGGATTGGTGTACTGATCATTACCTGCAAGTATCATCAAGATTGGGTGAAAAAATGTTTGCTGAGATTTCAGGAAACTCGTAGTTTTTTGGAAGCTTGGCAACCCCTTTCAATGAAAGTGGATTCTCGTCAGTATGTGCTAGGGGCTACTTCAATAGGACACAAACCATAGCGATAGAACTTGGAACTACATTATTGTGCCAAGTGTCAAAGAGCTAGCACAAAGTGTGTTTGATTTAGAGTTCCAACTACATGTATCCTCATAGGAGAAAACAGAGTGAAACCTAAACATGAAAACGGTTACTGCAAAGGAATGGTTAAACCTAGAAGAACGAAATTTGGTGAGCCAAGTGGGACTGGTGGACTGATCATTACCTCCAAGTATCATCAAGATTGGGTGAAAAAATGTTTGCTGAGATTTCAGGAAACTCGTAGTTTTTTGGAAGCTTGGCAACCCCTTTGAATGAAAGTTATTCTCGTCAGTCTCTTCTTGGGGCTACTTCAATAGGACACAAAACATAGCGATAGAACTTGGAACTACAATACTGTGCCAAATTTCAAAGAGCTAGCACAAACCATCTTTCATTGAGAGTTCCAAATTCATGTATCCATATAGGAGACAACAGAGTGAAACCTAATCATGAAAACGGTTCCTGCAAAGGAACGGTTTAACCTAGAAGAACGAAATTTGGTGAGCCAAGTGGGATTGGTGAAGTGATCATTACCTGCAAGTATCATCAAGATTGGGAGAAAAAATGTTTGCTGAGATTTCAGGAAACTCGTAGTTTTTTGGAAGCTTGGCAACCCCTTTCAATGAAAGTGATTCTCGTCAGTCTCTGCTTGAAGCTACTTCAATAGGACACAAACCATAGCGATAGTACTTGGAACTACATTATTGTGCCAAGTTTCAAAGAGCTAGCACAAACCGTGTTTGATTTAGAGTTCCAACTACATGTATCCATATAGGAGAAAACAGAGTGAAACCTAATCTTGAAAACGGTTCCTGCAAAGGAACGGTTTAACCTAGAAGAACGAAATTTGGTGAGCCAAGTGGGATTGGTGAAGTGATCATTACCTGCAAGTATCATCAAGACTGGGAGAAAAAATGTTTGCTGAGATTTCAGGAAACTCGTAGTTTTTTGGAAGCTTGGCAACCCATTTCAATGAAAGTTATTCTCGTCAGTCTCTTCTTGGGGCTACTTCAATAGGACAAAAACCATAGCGATAGAACTTGGAACTACATTATTGTGCCAAGTGTCAAAGAGCTAGCACAAAGCGTGTTTGATTTAGAGTTCCAACTACATGTATCCTCATAGGAGAAAACAGAGTGAAACCTAAACATGAAAACGGTTACTGCAAAGGAATGGTTAAACCTAGAAGAACGAAATTTGGTGAGCCAAGTGGGATTGGTGAAGTGATCATTACCTGCAAGTATCATCAAGAATGGGAGAAAAAATGTTTGCAGAGATTTCAGGAAACTCGTAGTTTTTTGGAAGCTTGGCAAACAATTTCAATGAAAGTTATTCTCGTCAGTCTCTTCTTGGGGCTACTTCAATAGGACAAAAACCATAGCGATAGAACTTGGAACTACATTATTGTGCCAGTTTCAAAGAGCTAGCACAAACCGTCTTTGATTTAGAGTTCCAAATACATGTATCCATATAGGAGAAAACAGAGTGAAACCTAAACATGAAAACGGTTACTGCAAAGGAACGGTTAAACCTAGAAGAACGAAATTTGGTGAGCCAAGTGGGATTGGTGTACTGATCATTACCTGCAAGTATCATCAAGATTGGGTGAAAAAATGTTTGCTGAGATTTCAGGAAACTCGTAGTTTTTTGGAAGCTTGGCAACCCCTTTCATTGAAAGTGATTCTCGTCAGTATGTGCTAGGGGCTACTTCAATAGGACACAAACCATAGCGATAGAACTTGGAACTACATTATTGTGCCAAGTGTCAAAGAGCTAGCACAAAGTGTGTTTGATTTAGAGTTCCAACTACATGTATCCTCATAGGAGAAAACAGAGTGAAACCTAAACATGAAAACGGTTACTGCAAAGGAATGGTTAAACCTAGAAGAACGAAATTTGGTGAGCCAAGTGGGACTGGTGGACTGATCATTACCTCCAAGTATCATCAAGATTGGGTGAAAAAATGTTTGCTGAGATTTCAGGAAACTCGTAGTTTTTTGGAAGCTTGGCAAACCCTTTGAATGAAAGTTATTCTCGTCAGTCTCTTCTTGGGGCTACTTCAATAGGACACAAAACATAGCGATAGAACTTGGAACTACATTACTGTGCCAAATTTCAAAGAGCTAGCACAAACCGTCTTTCATTGAGAGTTTCAAATTCATGTATCCATATAGGCGAAAACAGAGTGAAACCTAATCATGAAAACGGTTCCTGCAAAGGAACAGTTTAACCTAGAAGAACGAAATTTGGTGAGCCAAGTGGGATTGGTGAAGTGATCATTACCTGCAAGTATCATCAAGATTGGGAGAAAAAATGTTTGCTGAGATTTCAGGAAACTCGTAGTTTTTTGGAAGCTTGGCAACCCCTTTCAATGAAAGTGATTCTCGTCAGTCTCTGCTTGAAGCTACTTCAATAGGACACAAACCATAGCGATAGAACTTGGAACTACATTATTGTGCCAAGTTTCAAAGAGTTAGCACAAACCGTGTTTGATTTAGAGTTCCAACTACATGTATCCATATAGGAGAAAACAGAGTGAAACCTAATCTTGAAAACGGTTCCTGCAAAGGAACGGTTTAACCTAGAAGAACGAAATTTGGTGAGCCAAGTGGGATTGGTGAAGTGATCATTACCTGCAAGTATCATCAAGACTGGGAGAAAAAATGTTTGCTGAGATTTCAGGAAACTCGTAGTTTTTTGGAAGCTTGGCAACCCATTTCAATGAAAGTTATTCTCGTCAGTCTCTTCTTGGGGCTACTTCAATAGGACAAAAACCATAGCGATAGAACTTGGAACTACATTATTCTTCCAAGTTTCAAAGAGCTAGCACAAAGCGTGTTTGATTTAGAGTTCCAACTACATGTATCCTTATACTAGAAAACAGAGTGAAAGCTAAACATGAAAACGGTTACTGCAAACGAACGGTTGAACCTAGAAGAACGAAATTTGGTGAGCCAATTGGGAGTTTTGTACTGATCATTACCTGCAAGTATCATCAAGATTGGGTCAAAAATTGTTTGCTGAGATTTCAGGAAACTCGTAGTTTTTTGGAAGCTTGGCAACCCCTTTGAATGAAAGTCATTCTCGTCAGTCTATTCTTGGGGCTACTTCAATAGGACACATACCATAGCGATAGAACTTGGAACTACATTACTGTGCCAAATTTCAAAGAGCCAGCACAAACCGTCTTTCATTGAGAGTTCCAATTACATGTATCCATATAGGAGAAAACAGAGTGAAACCTAAACATGAAAACGGTTACTGCAAAGGAACGGTTTAACCTAGAAGAACGCAATTTGGTGAGCCAAGTGGGATTGCTGTACTGATCATTACCTGCAAGTATCATCACGATTGGGTGAAAAAATGTTTGCTGAGATTTCAGGAAAATCATAGTTTTTTGGAAGCTTGGCAACCCCTTTCCATGAAAGTGATTCTCGTCAGTCTCTGCTTGGGGCTACTTCAATAGGACACAAACCATAGCGATAGAACTTGGAACTACATTATTGTGTCAAATGTCAAAGAGCTAGCACAAACCGTCTTTGATTTAGAGTTCCAACTACATGTATCCATATAGGAGAAAACAGAGTGAAACCTAAACATGAAAATGGTTACTGCAAACGAACGGTTTAACCTAGAAGAACAAAATTTGGTGGGCCAAGTGGGATTGGTGTACTGATCATTACCTGCAAGTATCATAAAGATTGGGAAAAAAAATGTTTGCTGAGATTTCAGGAAACTCGTAGTTTTTTGGAAGCTTGGCAACCCCTTTCAATGAAAGTGATTCTCGTCAGTCTCTGCTTGGGGCTACTTCAATAGGACACAAACCATAGCGATAGAACTTGGAACTACATTATTGTGCCAAGTTTCAAAGAGCTAGCACAAACCGTGTTTGATTTAGAGTTCCAACTACATGTATCCATATAGGAGAAAATAGAGTGAAACCTAAACAAGAAAATGGTTACTGCAAACGAACGGTTAAACCTAGAAGAACGAAATTTGGTGAGCCAAGTGGGATTGGTGTCCTGATCATTACCTGCAAGTATCATATAGATTGGGAGAAAAAATGTTTGCTGAGATTTCCGGAAACTCATAGTTTTTTGGAAGCTTGGCAACTCCTTTCAATGAATGTGATTCTCGTCAGTCTCTGCTTGGGGCTACTTCAATAGGACACAAACCATAGCGATAGAACTTGGAACTACATTGTTGTGCAAAGTGTCAAAAAGCTAGCACAAACCGTGTTTGATTTAGAATTCCAACTACATGTATCCATATAGGAGAAAACAGAGTGAAACATAAACATGAAAACGGTTACTGCAAAGGAACGGTTTAACCTAGAAGAACGAAATTTGGTGAGCCAAGTGGGATTGGTGTACTGATCATTACCTGCAAGTATCATCAAGATTGGTTGAAAAAATGTTTGCTGAGATTTCAGGACACTCATAGTTTTTTGGAAGCTTGGCAACCCCTTTCAATTAAAGTGATTCTCGTCAGTCTCTTCTTGGGGCTACTTCAATAGGACACAAACCATAGCGATAGAAATTGGAACTACATTATTGTGCCAAGTTTCAAAGTTAGCACAAACCGCCTTTGATTTAGAGTTCCAAATACATGTATCCAAGTAGGAGAAAAAAGAGTGAAACCTAAACATGAAAACGGTTACTGCAAAGGAACAGTTTAACCTAGAAGAACGAAATTTGGTGAGTCAACTGGAATTGGTGTACTGATCATTACCTGCAAGTATCATCAAGATTGGGTGAAAAAATGTTTGTTGAGATTTCAGGAAACTCGTAGTTTTTTGGAAGCTTGGCAACACCTTTCAATGAAAGTGATTCTCGTCAGTCTCTTCTTGGGGCTACTTAATATGACACAAACCATAGCGATAGAACTTGGAACTACATTATTGTGGAAGGTGTCAAAGAGCTACCACAAAGCGTCTTTGATTTAGAGTTCCAACTACATGTATCCATATAGGAGAAAACAGAGTGAAACCTCAACATGAAAATGGTTACTGCAAACGAACGGTTAAACCTAGAAGAACGAAATTTGGTGAGCCAAGTGGGATTGGTGTACTGATCATTACCTGCAAGTATCACAAAGATTGGGAGAAAAAATGTTTGATGAGATTTCCGGAAACTCATAGTTTTTTGGAAGCTTAGCAACTCCTTTCAATGAAAGTGATTCTCGTCAGTCTCTGCTTGGGAGTACTTCAATAGGACACAAACCATAGCGATAGAACTTGGAACTACATTGTTGTGCAAAGTGTCAAAGAGCTAGCACAAACCGTGTTTGATTTATAGTTCCAACTACATGTATCCTTATAGGAGACAACAGAGTGAAACCTAAACATGAAAACGGATACTGCAAAAGAACGGTTTAACCTAAAAGAACGAAATTTGGTGAGCCAAGTGGGATTGGTGTACTGATCATTACTTGCAAGTATCATCAAGATTGGGTCAAAAAATGTTTGCTGAGATTTCAGGAAACTCGTAGTTTTTTGGAAGCTTGGCAACACCTTTCAATGAAAGTGATTCTCCTTAGTCTCTACATGGGGCCACTTCAATGGGACACAAATCGTAGCGATAGAACTTGGAACTACATTATTGTGCCAAGTTTCAAAGAGCTAGCACAAAACCGTGTTTGATTTAGACTTCCAACTACATGTATCCATATAGGAAAAAAACAGAGTGAAAGCTAAACATGAAAACGGTTACTGCAAACGAACGGTTGAACCTAGAAGAACGAAATTTGGTGAGCCAAGTGGGAGTTTTGTACTGATCATTACCTGCAAGTATCATCAAGATTGGGTGAAAAAATGTTTGCTGAGATTTCAGGAAACTCGTAGTTTTTTGGAAGCTTGGCAACCCCTTTGAATGAAAGTTATTCTCGTCAGTCTCTTCTTGGGGCTACTTCAATAGGACACAAACCATAGCGATAGAACTTGGAACTACATTACTGTGCCAAATTTCAAAGAGCTCTCGCAAACCGTCTTTCATTGAGAGTTCCAAATACATGTATCCATATAGGAGAAAACAGAGTGAAACCTAAACATGAAAATGGTTACTGCAAAGGAACGGTTTAAGCTAGAAGAACGAAATTTGGTGAGCCAAGTGGGATTGCTGTACTGATCATTACCTGCAAGTATCATCAAGATTGGGTGAAAAAATGTTTGCTGAGATTTCAGGAAACTCGTAGTTTTTTGGAAGCTTGTCAACCCCTTTCAATGAAAGTGATTCTCGTCAGTCTCTGCTTGGGGCTACTTCAATAGGACACAAACCATAGCGATAGAACCTGGAACTTCATTATTGTGTCAGGTGTCAAAGAGCTAGCACAAACCGTCTTTGATTTAGAGTTCCAACTACATGTATCCATATAGGAGAAAACAGAGTGAAACCTAAACATGAAAATGGTTACTGCAAACGAACGGTTAAACCTAGAAGAACGAAATTTGGTGAGCCAAGAGGGACTGGTGTACTGATCATTACCTGCAAGTATCATAAAGATTGGGAAAAAAATGTTTGCTGAGATTTCAGGAAACTCGTAGTTTTTTGGAAGCTTGGCAACCCCTTTCAATGAAAGTGATTCTCGTCAGTCTCTGCTTGAAGCTACTTCAATAGGACACAAACCATAGTGATAGAACTTGGAACTACATTATTGTGCCAAGTTTCAAAGAGCTAGCACAAACCGTGTTTGTTTTAGAGTTCCAACTACATGTATCCATATAGGATAAAACAGAGTGAAACCTAAACATGAAAACGGTTCCTGCAAAGGAACGGTTTCACCTAGAAGAACGAAGTATGGTGAGCCAAGTGGGATTGGTGAAGTGATCATTACCTGCAAGTATCATCAAGACCGGGAGAAAAATTGTTTGCTGAGATTTCACTAAACTCGTAGTTTTTTGGAAGCTTGACAACCCATTTCAATGAAACTTATTCTCGTCAGTCTCTTCTTGGGGCTACTTCAATAGGACAAAACCATAGCAATAGAACTTGGAACTACATTATTCTGCCAAGTTTCAAAGAGCTACCACAAAGCGTGTATGATTTAGAGTTCCAACTACATGTATCCTTATAGTAGAAAACAGAGTGAAACATAAACCTGAAAACGGTTACTGCAAAGGAACGTTTTAACCTAGAAGAACGAAATTTGGTGAGCCAAGTGGGATTGGTGTACTGATCATTACCTGCAAGTATCATCAAGATTGGGTGAAAAAATGTTTGCTGAGATTTCAGGAAACTTGTAGTTTTTTGGAAGCTTGGCAACACCTTTCAATGAAAGTGATTCTCTTCAGATTCTGCTTGGGCTTACTTCAATAGGACACAAACCATAGCGATAGAACATGGAACTACATTATTGTGCCAAGTTTCAAAGAGCTAGCACAAACCGTGTTTGATTTAGAGTTGCAACTACATGTATCCATATAGGAGAAAACAGAGTGAAACCTAAACATGAAAACGGTTCCTGCAATGGAACGGTTTCACTAGAAGTACGAAATTTGGTTAGCCAAGTGGGATTGGTGAAGTGATCATTACCTGCAAGTATCATCAAGATTGGGTGAAAAAATGTTTGCTGAGATTTCAGGAAACTCATAGTTTTTTGGAAGCTTGGTAACCCCTTTCAATTAAAGTGATTCTCGTCAGTCTCTTCTTGGGTCTACTTCAATAGGACACAAACCATAGTGATAGAAATTGGAACTACATTATTGTGCCAAGTTTCAAAAGAGCTAGCAAAAACCGCCTTTGATTTAGAGTTCCAAATACATGTATCCATATAGGAGAAAACAGAGTGAAACCTAAACATGAAAACGGTTACTGCAAAGGAACAGTTTAACCTAGAAGAACGAAATTTGGTGAGCCAACTGGAATTGGTGTACTGATCATTACCTGCAAGTATCATCAAGATTGGGAGAAAAAATGTTTGCTGAGATTTCAGGAAACTCGTAGTATTTTGGAAGCTTGGCAACACCTTTCAATGAAAGTGATTCTCGTTAGTCTCTGCCTGGGGCTACTTTAATATGACACAAACCATAGCGATAGAACTTGGAACTACATTATTGTGGAAGGTGTCAAAGAGGTAGCAAAACCGTCTTTGATTTAGAGTTCCAACTACATGTATCCATATAGGAGAAAACAGAGTGAAACCTAAACATGAAAATGGTTACTGCAAACGAACGGTTAAACCTAGAAGAACGAAATTTGGTGAGCCAAGTGGGATTGGTGTACTGATCATTACCTGCAAGTATCATAAAGATTGGGAAAAAAAATGTTTGCTGAGATTTCAGGAAACTCGTAGTTTTTTGGAAGCTTGGCAACCCCTTTCAATGAAAGTGATTCTCGTCAGTCTCTGCTTGAAGCTACTTCAATAGGACACAAACCATAGTGATAGAACTTGGAACTACATTATTGTGCCAAGTTTCAAAGAGCTAGCACAAACCGTGTTTGTTTTAGAGTTCCAACTACATGTATCCATATAGGATAAAACAGAGTGAAACCTAAACATGAAAACGGTTCCTGCAAAGGAACGGTTTCACCTAGAAGAACGAAATATGGTGAGCCAAGTGGGATTGGTGAAGTGATCATTACCTGCAAGTATCATCAAGACCGGGAGAAAAATTTTTTGCTGAGATTTAACTAAACTCGTAGTTTTTTGGAAGCTTGACAACCCATTTCAATGAAACTTATTCTCGTCAGTATCTTCTTGGGGCTACTTCAATAGGACAAAAACCATAGCAATAGAACTTGGAACTACATTATTCTGCCAAGTTTCAAAGAGCTACCACAAAGCGTGTATGATTTAGAGTTCCAACTACATGTATCCTTATAGTAGAAAACAGAGTGAAACATAAACCTGAAAACGGTTACTGCAAAGGAACGTTTTAACCTAGAAGAACGAAATTTGGTGAGCCAAGTGGGATTGGTGTACTGATCATTACTTGCAAGTATCATCAAGATTGGGTGAAAAAATGTTTGCTGAGATTTCAGGAAACTTGTAGTTTTTTGGAAGCTTGGCAACACCTTTCAATGAAAGTGATTCTCTTCAGATTCTGCTTGGGCTTACTTCAATAGGACACAAACCATAGCGATAGAACATGGAACTACATTATTGTGCCAAGTTTCAAAGAGCTAGCACAAACTGTGTTTGATTTAGAGTTGCAACTACATGTATCCATATAGGAGAAAACAGAGTGAAACCTAAACATGAAAACGGTTCCTGCAATGGAACGGTTTCACTAGAAGTACGAAATTTGGTTAGCCAAGTGGGATTGGTGAAGTGATCATTACCTGCAAGTATCATCAAGACTGGGAGAAAAAATGTTTGCTGAGATTTCAGGAAACTCGTAGTTTTTTGGAAGCTTGGCAACCCATTTCAATGAAAGTGATTCTCGTCAGTCTCTGCTTTTGTCTACTTCAATAGGACAAAAACCATAGCGAAAGAACTTGGAACTACATTATTCTGCCAAGTTTCAAAGAGCTAGCACAAACCGTGTTTGATTTAGAGTTCCAACTACATGTATCCTTATAGTAGAAAACAGAGTGAAAGCTAAACATGAAAACGGTTACTGCAAAGGAACGGTTTAACCTAGAAGAACGAAATTTGGTGAGCCAAGTGGGATTGGTGTACTGATCATTACCTGCAAGTATCATCAAGATTGGGTGAAAAAATGTTTGCTGAGATTTCCGGAAACTCATAGTTTTTTGGAAGCTTGGCAACCCCTTTCAATTAAAGTGATTCTCGTCAGTCTCTTCTTGGGGCTACTTCAATAGGACACAAACCATAGCGATAGAAATTGGAACTACATTATTCTGCCAAGTTTCAAAGAGCTAGCACAAACCGCCTTTGATTTAGAGTTCCAAATACATGTATCCATACAGGAGAAAACAGAGTGAAACCTAAACATGAAAACGGTTACTGCAAAGGAACGGTTTAACCTAGAAGAACGAAATTTGGTGAGCCAAGTGGAATTGGTGTACTGATCATTACCTGCAAGTATCATCAAGATTGGGTGAAAAAATGTTTGCTGAGATTTCAGGAAACTCGTAGATTTTAGAAGCTTGGCAACCCCTTTCAATGAAAGTGATTCTCGTCAGTCTCTGCTTGTGGCTACTTCAATATGACACAAACAATAGCGACAGAACTTGGAACTACATTATTGTGGAAGGTGTCAAAGAGCTAGCACAAACCGTCTTTGATTTAGAGTTCCAACTACATGTATCCATATAGGAGAAAACAGAGTGAAACCTAAACATGAAAATGGTTACTGCAAATGAACGGTTAAACCTAGAAGAACAAAATTTGGTGAGCCAAGTGGGATTGGTGTCCTGATCATTACCTGCAAGTATCATCAAGATTGGGTGAAAAAATGTTTGCTGAGATTTCAGGAAACTCATAGTTTTTTGGAAGCTTGGTAACCCCTTTCAATTAAAGTGATTCTCGTCAGTCTCTTCTTGGGTCTACTTCAATAGGACACAAACCATAGTGATAGAAATTGGAACTACATTATTGTGCCAAGTTTCAAAGAGCTAGCAAAAACCGCCTTTGATTTAGAGTTCCAAATACATGTATCCATATAGGAGAAAACAGAGTGAAACCTAAACATGAAAACGGTTACTGCAAAGGAACAGTGTAACCTAGAAGAACGAAATTTGGTGAGCCAACTGGAATTGGTGTACTGATCATTACCTGCAAGTATCATCAAGATTGGGAGAAAAAATGTTTGCTGAGATTTCAGGAAACTCGTAGTATTTTGGAAGCTTGGCAACACCTTTCAATGAAAGTGATTCTCGTTAGTCTCTGCTTGGGGCTACTTTAATATGACACAAACCATAGCGATAGAACTTGGAACTACATTATGGTGGAAGGTGTCAAAGAGGTAGCAAAACCGTCTTTGATTTAGAGTTCCAACTACATGTATCCATATAGGAGAAAACAGAGTGAAACCTAAACATGAAAATGGTTACTGCAAACGAACGGTTAAACCTAGAAGAACGAAATTTGGTGAGCCAAGTGGGATTGGTGTACTGATCATTACCTGCAAGTATCACAAATATTGGGAGAAAAAATGTTTGCTGAGATTTCAGGAAACTCGTAGTTTTTTGGAAGCTTGGCAACCCCTTTCAATGAAAGTGATTCTCGTCAGTCTCTGCTTGAAGCTACTTCAATAGGACACAAACCATAGTGATAGAACTTGGAACTACATTATTGTGCCAAGTTTCAAAGAGCTAGCACAAACCGTGTTTGTTTTAGAGTTCCAACTACATGTATCCATATAGGATAAAACAGAGTGAAACCTAAACATGAAAACGGTTCCTGCAAAGGAACGGTTTCACCTAGAAGAACGAAGTATGGTGAGCCAAGTGGGATTGGTGAAGTGATCATTACCTGCAAGTATCATCAAGACCGGGAGAAAAATTGTTTGCTGAGATTTCACTAAACTCGTAGTTTTTTGGAAGCTTGACAACCCATTTCAATGAAACTTATTCTCGTCAGTCTCTTCTTGGGGCTACTTCAATAGGACAAAACCATAGCAATAGAACTTGGAACTACATTATTCTGCCAAGTTTCAAAGAGCTACCACAAAGCGTGTATGATTTAGAGTTCCAACTACATGTATCCTTATAGTAGAAAACAGAGTGAAACATAAACCTGAAAACGGTTACTGCAAAGGAACGTTTTAACCTAGAAGAACGAAATTTGGTGAGCCAAGTGGGATTGGTGTACTGATCATTACCTGCAAGTATCATCAAGATTGGGTGAAAAAATGTTTGCTGAGATTTCAGGAAACTTGTAGTTTTTTGGAAGCTTGGCAACACCTTTCAATGAAAGTGATTCTCTTCAGATTCTGCTTGGGCTTACTTCAATAGGACACAAACCATAGCGATAGAACATGGAACTACATTATTGTGCCAAGTTTCAAAGAGCTAGCACAAACCGTGTTTGATTTAGAGTTGCAACTACATGTATCCATATAGGAGAAAACAGAGTGAAACCTAAACATGAAAACGGTTCCTGCAATGGAACGGTTTCACTAGAAGTACGAAATTTGGTTAGCCAAGTGGGATTGGTGAAGTGATCATTACCTGCAAGTATCATCAAGATTGGGTGAAAAAATGTTTGCTGAGATTTCAGGAAACTCATAGTTTTTTTGGAAGCTTGGTAACCCCTTTCAATTAAAGTGATTCTCGTCAGTCTCTTCTTGGGTCTACTTCAATAGGACACAAACCATAGTGATAGAAATTGGAACTACATTATTGTGCCAAGTTTCAAAGAGCTAGCAAAAACCGCCTTTGATTTAGAGTTCCAAATACATGTATCCATATAGGAGAAAACAGAGTGAAACCTAAACATGAAAACGGTTACTGCAAAGGAACAGTTTAACCTAGAAGAACGAAATTTGGTGAGCCAACTGGAATTGGTGTACTGATCATTACCTGCAAGTATCATCAAGATTGGGAGAAAAAATGTTTGCTGAGATTTCAGGAAACTCGTAGTATTTTGGAAGCTTGGCAACACCTTTCAATGAAAGTGATTCTCGTTAGTCTCTGCCTGGGGCTACTTTAATATGACACAAACCATAGCGATAGAACTTGGAACTACATTATTGTGGAAGGTGTCAAAGAGGTAGCAAAACCGTCTTTGATTTAGAGTTCCAACTACATGTATCCATATAGGAGAAAACAGAGTGAAACCTAAACATGAAAATGGTTACTGCAAACGAACGGTTAAACCTAGAAGAACGAAATTTGGTGAGCCAAGTGGGATTGGTGTACTGATCATTACCTGCAAGTATCATAAAGATTGGGAAAAAAAATGTTTGCTGAGATTTCAGGAAACTCGTAGTTTTTTGGAAGCTTGGCAACCCCTTTCAATGAAAGTGATTCTCGTCAGTCTCTGCTTGAAGCTACTTCAATAGGACACAAACCATAGTGATAGAACTTGGAACTACATTATTGTGCCAAGTTTCAAAGAGCTAGCACAAACCGTGTTTGTTTTAGAGTTCCAACTACATGTATCCATATAGGATAAAACAGAGTGAAACCTAAACATGAAAACGGTTCCTGCAAAGGAACGGTTTCACCTAGAAGAACGAAATATGGTGAGCCAAGTGGGATTGGTGAAGTGATCATTACCTGCAAGTATCATCAAGACCGGGAGAAAAATTTTTTGCTGAGATTTAACTAAACTCGTAGTTTTTTGGAAGCTTGACAACCCATTTCAATGAAACTTATTCTCGTCAGTATCTTCTTGGGGCTACTTCAATAGGACAAAAACCATAGCAATAGAACTTGGAACTACATTATTCTGCCAAGTTTCAAAGAGCTACCACAAAGCGTGTATGATTTAGAGTTCCAACTACATGTATCCTTATAGTAGAAAACAGAGTGAAACATAAACCTGAAAACGGTTACTGCAAAGGAACGTTTTAACCTAGAAGAACGAAATTTGGTGAGCCAAGTGGGATTGGTGTACTGATCATTACTTGCAAGTATCATCAAGATTGGGTGAAAAAATGTTTGCTGAGATTTCAGGAAACTTGTAGTTTTTTGGAAGCTTGGCAACACCTTTCAATGAAAGTGATTCTCTTCAGATTCTGCTTGGGCTTACTTCAATAGGACACAAACCATAGCGATAGAACATGGAACTACATTATTGTGCCAAGTTTCAAAGAGCTAGCACAAACTGTGTTTGATTTAGAGTTGCAACTACATGTATCCATATAGGAGAAAACAGAGTGAAACCTAAACATGAAAACGGTTCCTGCAATGGAACGGTTTCACTAGAAGTACGAAATTTGGTTAGCCAAGTGGGATTGGTGAAGTGATCATTACCTGCAAGTATCATCAAGACTGGGAGAAAAAATGTTTGCTGAGATTTCAGGAAACTCGTAGTTTTTTGGAAGCTTGGCAACCCATTTCAATGAAAGTGATTCTCGTCAGTCTCTGCTTTTGTCTACTTCAATAGGACAAAAACCATAGCGAAAGAACTTGGAACTACATTATTCTGCCAAGTTTCAAAGAGCTAGCACAAACCGTGTTTGATTTAGAGTTCCAACTACATGTATCCTTATAGTAGAAAACAGAGTGAAAGCTAAACATGAAAACGGTTACTGCAAAGGAACGGTTTAACCTAGAAGAACGAAATTTGGTGAGCCAAGTGGGATTGGTGTACTGATCATTACCTGCAAGTATCATCAAGATTGGGTGAAAAAATGTTTGCTGAGATTTCCGGAAACTCATAGTTTTTTGGAAGCTTGGCAACCCCTTTCAATTAAAGTGATTCTCGTCAGTCTCTTCTTGGGGCTACTTCAATAGGACACAAACCATAGCGATAGAAATTGGAACTACATTATTCTGCCAAGTTTCAAAGAGCTAGCACAAACCGCCTTTGATTTAGAGTTCCAAATACATGTATCCATACAGGAGAAAACAGAGTGAAACCTAAACATGAAAACGGTTACTGCAAAGGAACGGTTTAACCTAGAAGAACGAAATTTGGTGAGCCAAGTGGAATTGGTGTACTGATCATTACCTGCAAGTATCATCAAGATTGGGTGAAAAAATGTTTGCTGAGATTTCAGGAAACTCGTAGATTTTAGAAGCTTGGCAACCCCTTTCAATGAAAGTGATTCTCGTCAGTCTCTGCTTGTGGCTACTTCAATATGACACAAACAATAGCGACAGAACTTGGAACTACATTATTGTGGAAGGTGTCAAAGAGCTAGCACAAACCGTCTTTGATTTAGAGTTCCAACTACATGTATCCATATAGGAGAAAACAGAGTGAAACCTAAACATGAAAATGGTTACTGCAAATGAACGGTTAAACCTAGAAGAACAAAATTTGGTGAGCCAAGTGGGATTGGTGTCCTGATCATTACCTGCAAGTATCATCAAGATTGGGTGAAAAAATGTTTGCTGAGATTTCAGGAAACTCATAGTTTTTTGGAAGCTTGGTAACCCCTTTCAATTAAAGTGATTCTCGTCAGTCTCTTCTTGGGTCTACTTCAATAGGACACAAACCATAGTGATAGAAATTGGAACTACATTATTGTGCCAAGTTTCAAAGAGCTAGCAAAAACCGCCTTTGATTTAGAGTTCCAAATACATGTATCCATATAGGAGAAAACAGAGTGAAACCTAAACATGAAAACGGTTACTGCAAAGGAACAGTGTAACCTAGAAGAACGAAATTTGGTGAGCCAACTGGAATTGGTGTACTGATCATTACCTGCAAGTATCATCAAGATTGGGAGAAAAAATGTTTGCTGAGATTTCAGGAAACTCGTAGTATTTTGGAAGCTTGGCAACACCTTTCAATGAAAGTGATTCTCGTTAGTCTCTGCTTGGGGCTACTTTAATATGACACAAACCATAGCGATAGAACTTGGAACTACATTATGGTGGAAGGTGTCAAAGAGGTAGCAAAACCGTCTTTGATTTAGAGTTCCAACTACATGTATCCATATAGGAGAAAACAGAGTGAAACCTAAACATGAAAATGGTTACTGCAAACGAACGGTTAAACCTAGAAGAACGAAATTTGGTGAGCCAAGTGGGATTGGTGTACTGATCATTACCTGCAAGTATCACAAATATTGGGAGAAAAAATGTTTGCTGAGATTTCAGGAAACTCATAGTTTTTTGGAAGCTTGGCAACTCCTTTCAATGAAAGTGATTCTCGTCAGTCTCTGCTTGGGGCTACTTCAATAGGACACAAACCATAGCGATAGAACTTGGAACTACATTGTTGTGCAAAGTGTCAAAGAGCTAGCACAAACCGTGTTTGATTTAGAGTTCCAACGACATGTATCCATATAGGAGAAAACAGAGTGAAACCTAAACATGAAAACGGATACTGCAAAGGAACGGTTTAACCTAAAAGAACGAAATTTGGTGAGCCAAGTGGGATTGGTGAACTGATCATTACCTGCAAGTATCATCAAGATTGGGTCAAAAAAATGTTTGCTGAGATTTCAGGAAACTCGTAGTTTTTTTGGAAGCTTGGCAACACCTTTCAATGAAAGTGATTCTCGTCAGTCTCTACTTGGGGCCACTTCAAAGGACACAAATCATAGCGATAGAACTTGGAACTACATTATTGTGACAAGTTTCAAAGAGCTAGCACAAAATGTGTTTGATTTAGACTTCCAACTACATGTATCCATATAGGAGAAAACAGAGTGAAAGCTAAACATGAAAACGGTTACTGCAAACGAACGGTTGAACCTAGAAGATCGAAATTTGGTGAGCCAATTGGGAGTTTTGTACTGATCATTACCTGCAAGTATCATCAAGATTGGGTCAAAAAATGTTTGCTGAGATTTCAGGAAACTCGTAGTTTTTTGGAAGCTTGGCAATCCATTTGAATGAAAGTCATTCTCGTCAGTCTCTTCTTGGGGCTACTTCAATAGGACACATACCATAGCGATAGAACTTGGAACTACATTACTGTGCCAAATTTCAAAGAGCTAGCACAAACCGTCTTTCATTGAGAGTTCCAACTACATGTTATCCATATAGGAGAAAACAGAGTGAACCCTAAACATGAAAACGGTTACTGCAAAGGAACGGTTTAACCTAGAAGAACGCAATTTGGTGAGCCAAGTGGGATTGCTGTACTGATCGTTACCTGCAAGTATTATCAAGATTGGGAGAAAAAATGTTTGCTGAGATTTCAGGAAACTCGTAGTTTTTCTGGAAGCTTGGCAACCCCTTTCAATGAAAGTGATTCTCGTCAGTCTCTGCTTGAAGCTACTTCAATAGGAAACAAACCATAGCGATAGAACTTGGAACTACATTATTGTGCCAAGTTTCAAAAAGCTAGCACAAATTTGTTTGATTTAGAGTTCCAACTACATGTGTCCATATAGGAGAAAACAGAGTGAAACCTAATCATGAAAACGGTTACTGCAAAGGAACGGTTTAACCTAGAAGAACGAAATTTGGTGAGCCAAGTGGGATTGGTGAAGTGATCATTACCTGCAAGTATCATCAAGAATGGGAGAAAAAATGTTTGCAGAGATTTCAGGAAACTCGTAGTTTTTTGGAAGCTTGGCAAACAATTTCAATGAAAGTTATTCTCGTCAGTCTCTTCTTGGGGCTACTTCAATAGGACACAAATCATAGCGATAGAACTTGGAACTACATTATTCTTCCAAGTTTCAAAGAGCTAGCACAAAGCGTGTCTGATTTAGAGTTCCAACTACATGTATCCATATAGGAGAAAAACAGAGTGAAACCTAAACATGAAAACGGTTACTGCAAAGGAACGGTTAAACCTAGAAGAACGAAATTTGGTGAGCCAAGTGGGATTGGTGTACTGATCATTGCCTGCAAGTATCATCAAGATTGGGAGAAAAAATGTTTGCTGAGATTTCAGGAAACTCGTAGTTTTTTGGAACCTTGGCAACCCCTTTCAATGAACGTGATTCTCGTCAGTATCTGCTAGGGGCTACTTCAATAGGACACAAACCATAGCGATAGAACTTGGAACTACATTATTGTGCCAAGTGTCAAAGAGCTAGCACAAAGCGTGTTTGATTTAGAGTTCCAACTACATGTATCCTCATAGGAGAAAACAGAGTTAAACCTAAACATGAAAACGGTTCCCTGCAAAGGAATGGGTTAAACCTAGAAAACGAAATTTGGTGAGCCAATTGGGACTGGTGGACTGATCATTACCTCCAAGTATCATCAAGATTGGGTGAAAAAATGTTTGCTGAGATTTCAGGAAACTCGTAGTTTTTTGGAAGCTTGGCAACCCTTTGAATGAAAGTTATTCTCGTCAGTCTCTTCTTGGGGCTACTTCAATAGGACACAAAACATAGCGATAGAACTTGGAACTACATTACTGTGCCAAATTTCAAAGAGCTAGCACAAACCGTCTTCATTGAGTGTTCCAACTACATGTATCCATATAGGAGAAAACAGAGTGAAACCTAATCATGAAACGGTTCCTGAAAAGGAACGGTTTAACCTAGAAGAACGAAATTTGGTGAGCCAAGTGGGATTGGTGAAGTGATCATTACCTGCAAGTATCATCAAGATGGGAGAAAAAATTGTTTGCAGAGATTTCAGGAAACTCGTAGTTTTTTGGAAGCTTGGCAAACAATTTCAATGAAAGTTATTCTCGTCAGTCTCTTCTTGGGGCTACTTCAATAGGACAAAAACCATAGCGATAGAACTTGGAACTACATTATTCTTCCAAGTTTCAAAGAGCTAGCACAAAGCGTGTTTGATTTAGAGTTCCAACTACATGTATCCTTATACTAGAAAACAGAGTGAAACATAAACATGAAAACGGTTACTGCAAAGGAACGGTTAACCTAGAAGAACGAAATTTGGTGAGCCAAGTGGGATTGGTGTACTGATCATTACCTGCAAGTATCATCAAGATTGGGAGAAAAAATGTTTGCTGAGATTTCAGGACACTCATAGTTTTTTGGAAGCTTGGCAACCCCTTTCAATTAAAGTGATTCTCGTCAGTCTCTTCTTGGGGCTACTTCAATAGGACACAAACCATAGCGATAGAAATTGGGAACTACATTATTGTGCCAAGTTTCAAAAGTTAGACACAAACCGTCTTTGATTTTAGAGTTCCAAATACATGTATCCATATAGGAGAAAAAAGAGTGAAACCTAAACATGAAAACGGTTACTGCAAAGGAACAGTTTAACCTAGAAGAACGAAATTTGGTGAGTCAACTGAATTGGTGTACTGATCATTACCTGCAAGTATCATCAAGATTGGGTGAAAAAATGTTTGTTGAGATTTCAGGAAAACTCGTAGTTTTTTGGAAGCTTGGCAACACCTTTCAATGAAAGTGATTCTCGTCAGTCTCTTCTTGGGGCTACTTAATATGACACAAACCATAGCGATAGAACTTGGAACTACATTATTGTGGAAGGTGTCAAAGAGCTAGCACAAACCGTCTTTGATTTAGAGTTCCAACTACATGTATCCATATAGGAGAAAACAGAGTGAAACCTAAACATGAAAATGCTTACTGCAAACGAACGGTTAAACCTAGAAGAACGAAATTTGGTGAGCCAAGTGGAATGGTGTACTGATCATTACCTGCAATATCACAAAGATTGGGAGAAAAAATGGTTTGCTGAGATTTCAGGAAACTCATAGTTTTTTGGAAGCTTGGCAACCCCTTTCAATGAAAGTGATTCTCGTCAGTCTCTGCTTGGGACTACTTCAATAGGACACAAACCATAGCGATAGAACCTGGAACTACATTGTTGTGCAAAGTGTCAAAGAGCTAGCACAAACCGTGTTTGATTTAGAGTTCCAACGACATGTATCCATATAGGAGAAAACAGAGTGAAACGTAAACATGAAAACGGATACTGCAAAGGAACGGTTTAACCTAAAAGAACGAAATTTGGTGAGCCAAGGGGATTGGTGTACTTATAATTACCTGCAAGTATCATCAAGATTGGGTCAAAAAAAAATTTGCTGAGATTTCAGGAAACTCGTAGTTTTTTGGAAGCTTGGCAACACCTTTCAATGAAAGTGATTCTCATCAGTCTCTACTTGGGGCCACTTCAATAGGACACAAATCATAGCGATAGAACTTGGAACTACATTATTGTGCCAAGTTTCAAAAGAGCTAGCACAAACCGTGTTTGATTTAGACTTCCAACTACATGTATCCATATAGGAGAAAACAGAGTGAAAGCTAAACATGAAAACGGTTACTGCAAACGAACGGTTGAACCTAGAAGAACGAAATTTGGTGAGCCAATTGGGAGTTTTGTACTGATCATTACCTGCAAGTATCATGCCAAGATTGGGGAC